>NC_134552.1:35619599-35739966 GCF_025594145.1 Primulina tabacum
GTCTGTGACGGATAGGTCAAAACACCGGATGTTTGGTTATATCGATTGAATAGAATTGGAGTTTCTTCTATTACTGAATTCGATATAGGAATGCCAACGTCAAGAAATCGGGATCCCTAGACTAGGATTGAGTCTAGTCTGAACCGTGGAGTCACGAGTATGATTTACGATTTCATATTGTTTATGTTTCAGATTTGATACATGTCACTGATATTTGTTACATGCTATTACATTGTTTATATGATTGCATGTTCGTTGATTTTACTGGGATTATATTCTCACCGGAGTTATCCGGTTGTTGTCATGTTTGTACGTGTGCATGGCAACAGGTGGGACAGATCAGGGTCGAGGAGATGATGAGTGATCGTGATTAGAGTGGAGACTACGAACTTTGACGTTGCTGTAGATAGGATTCAGCACTTGACATTTAGTTGTTGAACCTTAGTTTGAGTTCGATGCTTGTTGTACAAGACTTGTACCTTTATACTGATATGTATAGATTGAATTCCATTACATTCTGCATTTAAAAAAATAAAAATTTAGACCCTGTTATTAAATTGATTAAATGTTCAAATGATGATTAAGAACTTGATTAGCGTCCGGGTCCCCACAGTAGCCAGACAGTGAGCCAACCTCCCAGACAGCAGGCTTGAGTTTTTGCACTGACAGAAGAGCAGGCCCAAGATGCACCAGATGATGTTATAGCAGGTAACTGTTTTCTTTGCGGTTATCCTGCTTATGTATTGATAGATACAGGTGCATCTCATACATTCATTTATGAGCATTTTGCATTAATGCATGCTTTACCTGTCGAGTCATTATCTGCCGTAGTATCGATTTCTTCTCCTTTGGGAGTGATTTGATATCATGGACATCGGTTATACATTGCATGCTAAAATTCGAGGGTCACGAGATTGACTTAGATTGCATTGTGCTTGGGTTGTCTATTTTGATTGTATTGTCGGTATCGATATGTTAACCAAGTACAGAGCCACTGTAGATTGTTTCCAGAAGATTGTCAGATTCAGACCAGAGATGGCTGATGAGTAAATTCTATTGGTAAGGGTTCTACTGTGAATCTTTGTACGAATGAAAAGCAAACACGATTAAAATCGAATCGCGCCCTCAATTCAATAACGAACAAGGAATCGTTGTTTATCCCGATCTTTTGAATCAAGTTTTGGAGTTGTGATATTCACCTCTAAATTATAAAAACTTAGCAATAAATATTCACGATTAAACAATTGAGAAACATATGAACCTTCAAAGAACTAGTCCTTGACAATCCGTATGAGATCAACCGACAAACGCCACAAAGTATGAACTTTGATAAGTTTGATTTTTTATGAACAAAGCAAAAGCCTTGAAAAGCTTGAGAGAAAAATTCTCAAAAGTTTGATAACTCAATAATAAAATCTGAATTGTGTGTAAAATTTCGTTCCCATATGTTTACATATCAAAAGATATCAAATCTAGTTGCCAAAATAATAAAAACTCTAAACTACGAAACTAGGATTTTCTCACAAGTGGCTCGCGCTCGGGCGGTAGAATATGACCGCTCGAGCGCCGAGGGTTCTGTATTATTCGCGCTCGGGCGGTAGAATATGACCGCTCGGGCGCGAGGCGTTCTGGAAATTTTCTCCTTGGGCAGTAAGTGTGGCGCTTGGGCGGTAATATTTGGCCGTTCGGCATCGATGCTTCTGGACTCCTCTTCATTTATCACTTGAATAATGTTCATTTGGCTCCCAAACTTACTCCCATGCATCACGAACCCTCCATCACTTTGCACCTTGCTTGTAAATTCTTCTTCCTTGCTCATAAGCACCTGCAATGCTTCCTTGAATCTCTTTAGTCGTCCCCTCGTGATTGGTCCCTCCGGCTACTCTAAAGGGTCCCATGCTTTCCTTGGGGCTTGACCATCCGTGTTTGCATCATCCTCCCTTTCTTGAAAAGGATTTGTCCTCAAATCTCGTTCATCACCTACATCAAACAACGACAAGTCACTAACATTAAAATAGAACTCACATTATACTCACCTGGTAGATCGAGTTTGTAAGCGTTGTCATTGATCCTTTCAAGGACTTGAAATGGTCCATCACCCCTAGAAAATAGCTTTGAACGTCTCTTCTCGGGGAACTTTTCCTTCCTCAAGTGTAACCACACCCAATCTCCCTTCTCAAAGATCACCTTCTTCTTCCCCTTGTTGGCTTGCTTGACATATTGCTCATTCTTCTTTTCAATATTGGCCTTGACCTTTTTCATGCAAACCCCTAACAAATTCAGCTTTCTTTTTGCCATCCATGTTTAACCTTTCACTCACAGGCAAAGACATCAAATCCAACGGAGTCAAAGGATTAAAACCATAAAAATCTCAAATGGCGAATGATTTGAAGTTGAATGCATGCTACGATTATATGCAAACTCAACAAATGGCAAACAATTTTCCCAATTCTTTAAGTTCTTTTTAAGTATCGCACGCAAAAGTGTTCCTAAGGTCCTATTTACAACCTCAGTTTGTCCATCCGTTTGAGGATGACAAGTGGTAGAAAACAACAATTTTTTGCCAAGTTTAGCCCACAACGTTTTCCAAAAGTAACTCAAGAATTTAACATCACGGTCAGAAACAATAGTCCTAGGCATACCATGCAACCTAACGACTTGTCTAAAGAACAAATCTGCAATGTGAGAAGCATCATCAGTTTTGTGACAAGCAATAAAATGTGCCATCTTAGAAAACCTATCCACAACAACAAAGATAGAATCCCTCCCCTTCTTTGTCCTAGGCAACCCCAAAACAAAGTGAAAGGGATTGATTTTAGGCTGTTCAAATGCAACGGAAGTTCAAAAATGTTTTCAAAGCATGAAAACCTAAAATTTTTATAAAAATTTCTTGAACACCTCATGTACTAGTGTGTAACATATACTAAACACCTTTGTCATACATAGGGTGTTAAGAATTATACCTATCAATCTCAAGCCTATCAACCTCTTGAGATTATGATGGCTCTAACTAAGGTGTAAACACCTTAGCTCTTGATGGGATGAGTTGATCTACAAGCTTCCTCTTTCCTTCAAAATCAAGCCCACCACTTGCAAGCTAGAACCACCCTAATATTGCACTAGAAAAATTCATCTCATGCGGTTAGAAATCGACCTCAATATAATATCTTGTATAAGCTACACAAAATAGTATCCTTAGCTCATGATACCACTTGAAAGGGATCGATTTTAGGGTGTTCAGAAGCTGGTATTTTTCCAGCAGACATGTATTTTCCAGCAAACAGAATCCAGCAGCAGAAGAGCGAGAAAGCAGCATACAGTTACTGATTCAGCTTAGACTAACTGAAGCATTAACATAGAATAAAGGCTGTTAATGGCATATTATGGTCATTAATTGGGAGGCTAACAGTCAGAATTTGGCCTATAAATAACACTCTCAAACCTCTAATTGGGTTACACAAATCTTGAGACTATCACTTGAATTTTCGAGCTAAAGGAGTACTTATTTTCGAGCAGTAGAATCCAGTAGGAAGAGCAACCAGAATTCAGTAGACTTCAACCGAAATTCTAGCAAATTACATTAAGTGGGCTTATATATAAATATCTTGAAATCCGTTGATAATTCTGTTTTAAAGTTCAGTTTCTGTATGTTTGATTTCTGATATATGATTTTGAAGCACTGAAACTCCCTAGTGAACTAATGGTAGGAATATATTCTGAACATTTCTGAATTCTGATTATGATTCTGGCCTCACCCCTCAGAGGAGAGAACATATAGGGGACTGATATCAGTTTAGCCATGAAATTCACTAATGTGCTCAATGCTTACTAATTCTGATTTCTGTTCGGAAACCTGTGATTTCTGAATTCTGATTTCTGTTCTGAAAAGATGAGCTTTGTATATTATTGTATTACTGCTTCTGTTGAAAATGATTTCGAAAACTGGGAGTTATTCCCGCCTTGCTTACTGAGTGAAAATCATATCACTCACCCACAAAACCCATCTCAGATAAGAACGAGGAAGAAAATTTAGAAGAAGAAGAGCATATTCAATTTTGGGGCTGGTGAAGATTGTTGTTCTCAGTTCTGATTCATATTTTAAATTCCGCTGCATCTGTTCCGACATTGTATTTCTGGTTTTACATTTCCGCTATAAAACATTATTAATTGAGTTGTATCAGACATTGAATATTCAGTATTATGAATAAAAGACTGGTTTCTGAATTCTGTAATTCTGAGGCTTGTTGTTTTCGAATGTGAATTTGAGAGCAACGCCGGTGTCAACCAACCCCCGTCTCGGGGCGTGACACCTAGCATGTTTTACTGCTTTGAAATGCATGTCTACCTGATTATCTGATTTGATTGGAAACATGTGTTATTGATAATAAATCAGAACCTATTATTGATCAGCAGTAAGATGATCAGAGGAGGACTGAAATAGGTTTATTGTATTTGGTTACTAACCCTTTTGATAATCAGATATGCCTCCTCGAAGAGTACGAGAACAGGGTACTACTTCTGCGAATCTGATGGATGTGACAGCTACACCGATGGAAACGCTACTGAAGAGGTTTCAGTCGTTTAAACCTCCAATCTGAAAGGAACGGAGAGTTCGTTGATTGTGAGAGTTGGTTAGATGACATAGAAATGCTGTTTGATTCATTGCATTACACTGATGAGTGCGAGTTAGACTGATTAGGCACCAGTTGCATGACGTTGCAAAGAATTGGTGGCTCACGACCAAGAGAGCATTGGAGCATCGAGGTACGACTATTACTTGGAACATCTTTAAGACTGAGTTTTATCAAAGATTTTTCCCAGTGTCATACAGATAGGACAAGATGGCAGAGTTTGCAAATTGAGACAGGGTCAATTGAACATTGAAGAGTACGTGGCCAAGTTCTCTACATTGCTATAATTTTCTCCACATGTTGCTGAGAATGACGAAGCAGTTGCTGATCATTTTATCAATGGGCTGAATCTGAGATCTTTACATTGGTAAACACTGGAAGACCCAATAACTTTGCTGATGCCCTGAATAGAGCAAAGGAGCAGAAGCAGGTTTGATGAAACAGAAAGGAGCTTCGTATGTTCCTCCAGCACCGAGACCGCGACAACAAACTTCTATTCCATCCCAGCAACCCCCTCCAAGATTTGAGAGTGGCAGTAGCAGTGGTGGAAAGAAAGATTTCTTGAAAGCCCGAGGAAAACAATTCAAGAAATCAGGAAGCAGTTCATCTAGCTCTGGTGGTTCTCGACAGAGCCAGAGTAGTACATGGGTCTATTGCAGAACTTGCGGAGGGAGACATCCCACAGAACAATTCCAATGAGTATTTTGTAGTTGCCACATCTACAGACAGCATGGACATTTTGCGAGAGTATGTCAATAGAAAAGTTCTCAAAGATCCCAGGGAGTAGAATCATCTGGATAAGTGGCTCAAACTGATAGACAGTCATCAGCTATTCACTCTTTCCAGCCACAACCGATAATTCTTAGTCACAGCAGAAGCCAGGAGAAGCCAGACGGTTAGCCAGCCTCCGAGAGAGCAGGCCTGAGTATTTGCTTTGATGAAGAACAGGCACAGGAAGCACCAGATGATGTTGTTGCAGGTAACTGTTCTTTATGTGTTATCCTGCTTACGTATTGATTGATACGGGTGCTTCCCATATTTAATTCTGAGCGATTTGGATTGATTCATGCATTGCCTGTTGAGTCTTTATCTGCTGTAGCATCTGTCTCTTCTCCTTTGGGGATGGGTTTGATTTCAGTGAATTCTGTGAAACATTGTGTACTATAGTATGTCGGTCATGAGATTGAGTTAGACTGTATTGTACTTGAGTTGTCTGATTTTGATTGTATTATTGGTATTGATATGTTGACCAAGTACAGAGCTACCGTTGATTGTTTACATAAGATTATGAGATTCAGACCTGAGATGGCTGAAGAATGGAAATTTTACGGTAAGGATTCTAGATCGAGAATTCCGTTGATATCTGCGTTATCTATGACTCGATTATTACAGAAAATAGCGGAGGGATTCCATGTGTATTGAGTTGATTTACTGAAATCGAGCCCATCATTGGCTGATTTGCCACTGGTATGTGAATTTGTTGATGTCTTCCCAGATGATTCCGGGTTTGCCTCCGATTCGAGAGATAGATTCAGCATTGAATTGGTACCAGGTACAGTTCCGATTTCTAGAGCTCCGTACAGAATGGCACCGATAGAATTGAAAGAATTGAAAGAGCATGTAGAACCCGTAAATTAGACTACATATAAGCCATGCATAATTCTAGTATTTTAAATTAAAATGATTTTATTGCATGAGTATTTAAATACTTTTCTTTAAAGTTAATTATTTTATGCAGTAGTTTAAATTTTTATCTTTTCAGTTAATTCAGTGAGACCGGACTGGATTTGGAGTTTTGAGATAAAATTTAAGATTTAAGAAATCATTTCCAGAGTTTATTTAGCTAGCTAATAAGTTGATTTAAGTTAAAAGAGGTTTAAGGAATTATTTAAACAACTTGAGGTAAGTAGGAAACATTTAGGTTCCATAATTAAGGTGACAATTCACTAAATTATTCAAGATAGGTAAGGCTCTAAAGGTTTAAAATACACTAACTAAGCATTATTTCCCTCCATTTTTATACCAAATTTCTGCAACCCCCTTGGAGTTACAACATTTCTTTGACAACTCACCCCTTTGACCCATTCCTTGTCATTTCTTAACATATAATTCTTTCATCTATTAAACCCCATTAATTAATAGATCATTATCCTAGCCTAGTTTAGCATGTAGAATCGGTCATCCCTCTCCAACCATTACTTTGTTATCAAACCATTTCAAAATTCAATAAGGAGCAAGACTTGGTCATGCCATTTGAATCCCTTTATTATTGGAACTCCCCTCACTCTCCTAACCATCATTTCCTCTCCCCCATCACCAAAAATTTGAGAGCTATTCAGTGTAAAAAAAAAAACTTGAGCCTCATAGCTAGATTAAGAGAGAAAATAATTGAGTAGAAGGAAGATCAAGAAGATCACTCCGCCTCCTCCCTCCGCGTCGTCGTTTCGTTCGTTTTCTTTTCAAAACGAACCAAGGCATGTATATGTTTTTATTGACTCTTCAATCAAGTCATATTAATATTTTAGAACATCATGTGTGCATCAATCATGAAGGAGAAAACCGAAATTTTCAGCAACAAGAACAAGAAATAAATTCTGCACGGTTTCCTTTCCATTTCATGCTTCACGGGTTGGCTTGTTTTCATTGTTTCAGGTATTGGTTCGATTCCAGGCTTCCAAGGCTTCTCCTGGACATGCACTAGGGTGTGTCAAGACCATGTTGGTCCATTCTTTCAGTCCCATACACGCTGGAAACTCGCATGTGACAGCAACACCCCAAATGTGTCCCTTTGAGTCTCGATTTGTAGAGTTGTTGTCAAGGGAGGGAGTTTCTGATCTTGGCTGCCCTAGGGGCCTATAGCCATGGTTAGAATGCTTCCCTATCATGTCTAAGAAGTGACCAAGTTGCCCTGTTGAGGCTTGGTCCATGGTGAATCGGTTTTCAAATAAAAAAGAAAAAGAACAGATTTTCGGCCCATTCCCCTTATTTCATGTATTGTTCAATTTTACAGAGTGGTGTGGATCTTGGTTGGCCTCTGGCCCTTAGCCAAGGTTCACACCCTACCTCTTGATGTCTAGATCGTGCCGTGGTCAATCAAATGGCCACTTGAACGACACGAGACAGCAAACGAAGCAAAACACCACACGCACGCAAGGGTGCTCTCGGGTGGGACTTTTCGGTTGGTTTCGGGTGTGGTGCGAATTGTGGCAGGCCTAGGGCCCTTAGCCATGGTTCAAATCATTCCCTAGGATTTTGGTAAGAGCTTTGGTCGGTGTGCAAGCCCCAATGGCCGATAGTGTCGAAAACGACACAAGGAAGCGAAGGCACGGCTGCTGTATTTTGTGGACAGCAAGTGGTGCGTTGGTTCAGAGGCTCGTTCGAGTTCTTGGTTGGCTTATAGCCTATGGACTTGGACTTGACAGTGCCTCATTGAGTTGGGAAGGTCATGTTTTTGGCCGTTTGTGATTCGGATCATTTTAGAGGTCGTACGAGAAATTACGGTGCGATGTGCCAAATTGACTCTCGAAAGAGCGTTTCATGTTTTGTCCTCCATTCACAAAAATTTCGACTTGCATCATTTTTGGAGCATTATTTCGTCATTTTAGGTGTATTTTAATCATGACTAAATGATGGTTCGGTGTTGATTCGGGTTGGCATGGAATCATGTTTAAATACGAAGTCGTTGGGCGTAATTGTCTCGTTTTTGGATTCAATTACAAAGTTTGATCAAGAAAATCATTTGCACATTTTCATGATAAATTTAGATCGCAGCGAGCCTGGGAACGATCCAATCCATGTGGTGAAATAATACAGGATATTTCATCATGCCATTTAATTATATTACGTGCATAAAATATAAAATATTCATTTTTGAGATTTATGCGATATTGCTTGTGGCCATTTCACTATCATGGGATCATTGTATCATCCGGCGTCAGTTACCGGTCAGTTCAGTTCAGTTCCACCCACTATATTGTGGCATTAGTCTGATCAGGCGTTCATTACTTCACCCGGTCGCCAGTTACGGTCAGTTCAGTTCAGTGCAGGGGCCACTTGCGTAGAACATAATCTCTAGAAAATTATTATATGCTATTTCATTACAGGGCTCCAAGGAGCAAACATTTTCACTATGACTTTCAGTTCAGTTATGCACGTATTAAAATTAATCTTGACACAATATTTCATGTTATGCCTCATGACATGATATTTTCACTTGCATGCAATTTTATTATATTATTTACTCGTTATTTACGATATATGCATGCTGAGTCTTTAGACTCACTAGACTTGATTGTTGTAGGTACTGATGATGTTCGGGCCGAAGGCGGGGACCAGTGAGCTAGCTTGGGTCGGCAGTAGTGAAACCCGAGGATCTCATTTGCAGCATTCGCCATTTTTATGCTCAAACATTTTAACAGTTGTTGGATTACTTTAAACTTGTTATTTTGCGAACAATAATTTCTTCCGCTGCTATTTTTAAACATTAAACTTGATTTCAGTTTATTTTGTGAATGAGGCATTTTAATTATTTTAAAAAGAAATTTTTTTTCCGCAAATTTTCAAACACGAATTTTCGGGCCATTATAGAGCAGTTGGAAGATTTACTGGCCAAGGTTTATGAGTTTATAGTCATGCCGTTCGGTTTAACAAATGCTCCAACTGTATTTATGGGTCTGATGAATCGTATATTTCAGAGATATCTCGATGATTTCTTGATTATTTTCATTGATGATATTTTGATTTATTCGAAGAATATGATTGATCATGCTGAGCATTTTAGGATTGTTTTGAGAATTCTGAGAGCTGAGAAATTATGGAAAACTGTCAAAATGTGAATTCTGGTTGAGACAGGTTGTATTTTTGGGTCACATTATTTCTAGAGACGGGATTTCTGTTGATCCTAGCAAGGTTGAGGCTGTGATAAGTTGGCATAGACCGACTTCTGTGCCAGAAAAACACAGTTTTATGGGTTTTGGCAGGCTACTATCGTCGATTTATTAAAGATTTCTCGAGTATTGCTAAAATATTACGCATCTAACTCAGAAGAATGCTCCGTTTGTGTGGTCAAGGAGTGTGTCCAGTTTCTTAGAATTGAAGAAGAGACTGACCAGTGCTCCGATCTTGACTATTCCATCAGGTACTGGTGACTTTTTCATTTATTGTGATGCTTCTCACAGAGGATTTGATTGTGTTTTAATGCAGCGAGGACATGTCATTGCTTATGCCTCGAGATAATTGAAGCCACATGAATCTCGCTACCCAATTCATGATCTTAAATTAGCAGCCATTGTATTTGCACTGAAGATATGGCGACACTATCTATATGGTGAGAAGTTTGAAATCAATTCTGATCATAAAAGCTTTAAATATCTATTTTCACAGTCAGAACTGAATATGAGGCAGCAAAGATGGCTTTATTTATTGAAAGATTTTGATTGTGAAATCAAATACAATACGGGGAAATCCAATGCTGCAGCTGATGCACTGAGTCGTAAGGTATGTTTTTTATCCTTATCGACGATTGGTGTTTCGAATTTGATTGAAGATTGCTGTTTGTCTGGATTAGCATTTGAAACAGATTGTAGACCGTCGAAATTGTATACTATTCAAGTCAAACCAGAGCTGATTTTGAGAATTAAAGCAGCTCAGAAAGTTGATCAGAATGTGTAGAATTCGATATCGATGGTCAGAGCAGGGCATCGATCATAATATCAGGTACGTGATTAGGTACTATATGTGAATAATCGTCTTGTTGTGCCAGATGTTTCAGATTTGAAACGACAGATATTGTCTGAAGCGCACAGTAGTCGATTCAGTATTCATCCTGGTGGCAGAAAAATGTATAATGATTTGAAAAGACAGTTTTGGTGGAAACAGATGAAAGCTGAGATTGCTGAATTTGTATCCAAGTGTCTGAATTGCCTAGATAAAAGCGAAAAGAAAAAACAGGAGGTTTATTACAAAGTTTGTCCATTCCTGAATGGAAATGAGATCAAATTTCCATGGACTTCGTGACGAAGTTACCGCGTTTCTCCCGAGGTTGCGATGCGATTTGGGTTGTGATTGACAGATTGACCAAATCAGCATGTTTTATTCCGTACAAGATCACGTACAGACATGACCAAATTGCAGAGATTTATGTCAGAGAGATGGTCAGATTGCACGGAGTGCCGAAGTCGATTGTCTCAGACCGTGATCCTCGGTTTACTTCGTACTTTTGGCACAGTTTGCAGCAGGCTCTAGGTACAAAGTTACATCTGAGTACTGCATGATATGAAACTTTGTACGAACGAATAGCAAACACGATTAAAATCGAATCGCGCCCTCAATTCAGTAACGAACAAAGAATCGTTGTTGTCCCGATCTTTTGAATCAAGTTTGAATGTGTGATATTCACCTCTAAATTATAAAAACTTATTAATAAATATATTCACGGATTAAACAATTGAGAAACAAACGAACCTTCAAGGAACTTGCCCTTGACAATCTGTATGGTATCAATCGACAAACGCCACAAGTACGAATCTTGATAAGTTTGATTTTGAATGAACACAAAGCAAAATCTTTGAAAAGCTTGAGAGAAAAACTCTAAACTTTGATAAAATATATATGATAATCTAAATTGTGCTTAATTTTCGTCCAACATGTTTTTATAAAACCAAAGATATCAAAAATCTAGTCTCCAAAATAATTAAAACTCTAGAAAGGAAAATATTCTCACGCAGCTATCACAGACACGGACCCTGTGTAGACCTCCGTGTACAGGTCCGTGTACTATCGGGAAAATCATCTTCAGCTGGAAACAAGGGGCACGGACCCCGTGTCCACCTCCGTGTACGGGTCCGTGTACACCGGCCTTCGTAAATGTCATAGGACACGGACCCCGGTGTACTGATCCGTGCTCGGGTCCGTGTAGACACTGGAATTCTTATCCTCGGCGGTAAAAGAGGGCACGGACCCGTGTACACGTCCGTGGAGTCCTCGCCCGTCTCCAACAATGCTTGAATAATATTCTTTTGGCCTCCCGACATACTCCCATGCATCACGACCCCTCATGCTTGCTCATGACTCCCTGTAGTGCCTCTGAACTTCTTTAGGCGTCCCCTCGTGACTGGCCCTTTGCCAACTGCAAAGGATCCCATGCCTTACTTGGAGCTTGACCACCGTGTTCGTATCATCCTCCCCTTCTTGAAAAGGATTGTCCTCAAATGTTGCTCGTCACCTACTTCAAACAACGAACAAATCACTAACATTAAAGTAGACTCACGTTTATACTCACCTGGTTGATCGAGTCTGTAGGCGTTGTCTTAATCCTTTCAAGGACTTGAAATGGTCCATCACCGTTAGATAATAGCTTTGAACGCTCTTCTCGGGGAACTTTTCCTTCCTCAAGTGTAGCCACCCCAATCTCCCTTCTCAAATATCACCTCTTCTTCCCTTTGTTGGCTTACTTGGCATATTGCTCATTTCTCTTCTCAATTGTTGGCCCTGACCTTTTAATGCAAGTTTCCTTACAAATTCAGCCTTCTTCTCCCATCCATGTTTAACCTTTCACTCACAGGTAAAGACATCAAATCCAATGGAGTCAAAGGATTAAAACCCTAACAATCTCAATGGCGAAAAATTTTGTAGTAGAATGCACACTGCGATTATAAGCAAACTCAACAAATGGCAACAATTCTCCCAATTCTTTAAGTCTTTTTAAGAATAGCACGCAAAAGTGTTCCTAAAGTTCTATTGACAACTTCAGTTTGTCCATCCGGTTTTGAGGATGACAAGTAGTAGAAAACAACAATTTTGTGCCAAGTTTAGCCCCTATAAAGTCTTCCAAAGTAACTCAAAATTTAACATCGCAATCAGAAACATAGTCCTAGGCATGCCATACAACCTAACGACTTCTCTAAAGAACAAATCCGCAATGTTTGAAGCATCATCGGTTTTATGACAAGCTATAAAATGTGCCATCTTAGAGAATCTATCCACAACAATAAATATAGAATCCCTCCCCTTCTTAGTCCTAGGCAACCCCAAAATAAAGTCCATAGAAATGTCAATCCAAGGCTCACTAGGAACAGGAGTGGTGTATACCATCCATGAGGTTGTGTTCTAGACTTAGCTTGCTTACAAGTTATGCACTTATCACACACGCTCAACATCACGTTTCATATGTGGCCAATAAAATGTGCCATCTTAGAGAATCTATCCACAACAAAAAAATAGAATCCCTCTGATACGAATCCTCGTACGAATGAAAGGCAAGCACGAATATATAAATCGCACCCTCAATTCAATAACAAACAAAGAACGATTATTTTGTCCCGATCTTTTGAAACAAGTAACGATTTTGTGATATTCACCTCTAAGCGATTATAACTTAGCAACAAATATCAACGATAAAATTTGAATTTCAAACGAACCTTCAAAGAACTTGTTTTGACAATCCGTGCGAAGAACAATCGACAAACGCCAAAAAGAAAATCTTTGATAAGTTTGATTTGGTTTTCTTCTTGTGAAGAACAAAGCTAAAAGCTTTGAAAATTGAGAGAACTCAATGTATTTGATATCAATCTTCAATAATTTAGACATCCAACTTGTAGGACTTCCTTGATAGCTCATCATGAGTCCTTGAAGTGCATCTTTAAACTTCTTACTCGTCCCCTCGTTATAGGTCCTTCGGGCAACTCCAACGACTCCCATGCTTTCTTTGGTGCTTGACCAACTACATTTGCATCACCCTCCCTTTCTTAGTCCTAGGCAACCCCAAAATAAAGTCCATAGAAATGTCAATTCAAGGCTCACTAGGAACAGGAAGTGGTGTATACCATCCATGCGGTTGTGTTCTAAACTTAGCTTGCTTGCAAGTTTTGCACTTAACACACACACGCTCAACATCACGTTTCATATGTGGCCAACAAAAATGCTCATGCGATGCGCCTAAAGTTTTAGCCACCCCAAAGTGCCCCATTAAACCACCCCCATGTGCCTCCCTAACAAGTAATTCACGAATTGATGACTTGGGAATGCACAATTTATCTTCTTTAAACAAGAACCCATGATGCAAATAAAATTTGTCATGTGGACCATGCATACAAGTTTCAAATTCACTCTTAAAATCATCATCTAACACATATAACTCTTTTACATGTTCAAACCCCAAAATTTTTTGACTCCAAGGTAGAGATTAGTACGTACCTCCGTGATAGTGCGTCGGCCACTACATTTTCCTTACCTTGTTTGTATTTGATGGTAGGGGAATGTTTCAATGAATGCCACCCACTTGGCATGCCGCTTGTTCAACTTCTGATGGCCCTTAAGGTGCTTTAGAGACTCATGATCCGTGTGGATCACAAACTCCTTAGGCCTCAAGTAGTGTTTCCACATCTCTAGAGTCCTCACAAGTACATAGAGCTCTTTGTCATATGTTGGATAGTTAAGCGCTGCTCCATTAAGCTTTTCACTAAAATATGCCACCGGCCGCCCTCCTTGCATCAACACTCCACCAATACCTACACCTGAAGCATCACATTCAATCTCAAAAGTATTAGCAAAGTCAGGTAAAACAAGTAAAGGAACATTAATTAACTTTTGCTTAATTGCAACGGTCTACCCAACAAGATAGACAAGCATGCATGTGGTACTACATCACCCAAGACCTCATCCACATGCTTCCCAATAGAAAAAAGGCACTAGCACTTGCTTTGTGACCTTCACTTCCGCACAATCATTCAACCATTGAAGCCTATATGGTTGAGGGTGTTTTATTGTAGGCAAACCCAATTTCTCCACCATTTCAACACTAGCCACATTAGTACAACTCCCCCCATCTATGATTAAATTGCAAACCTTTTGATTCACAAAACACCTAGTATGGAACAAGTTCTCTCTTTGGTTAGTCTCCTCCTCCTTGACTTGGGCACTCATGATACGCCTAGTCACTAGGGCTTCACCTACAACCGTCTCATAACCCTCGTCAGGATCCTCTAATGCAGTCATCTCATCATCATCCTCAATCTCACTATGCGATTCATACTCACCATAATCATTTAAAATCATTACCCTTTTATTAGGACATTCACTAGAAATATGCCCTAATCCTTGACACCTAAAACATCTAACATCCCTAGATCGATTAGAAGGAGTTTCAGATTTACCTTGCACTCCTTGTTTATGCGCCTCTTGTTTGGTCTCAATCTTGGGCTTGGTCACCACCTTATTCTCCTCACGTTTCACCCCATTTGACCGCCAAGAAGATGATGAACCCCTAGTTTGATTGGTGCGGCCAACTCCACGCCTTTTGAGTTGTTGTTCCACTTTTATGGCCATTTGCACCATCTCGTCTAGATCCAGGTAGTGCCGAACTCCACTTGATCTTGAATTTCCCTGTTCAAACCACAAAGAAAACGAGCCATGGTCGCCTCACTATCTTCCTCAACATTGGCCCTAATCATGACTACTTCCATCTCCTTATAGTAGTCCTCAACACTCTTCAACCCTTGCCTTAAATTTTGTAGCCTCTTGAACATCTCCCTATAATAGTGATTAGGCACAAACCTTTTTCCCATCACTCCTTCATCTCATCCCAAGTTTCTACGGGCCCTCAAATTGTACCTCCTTCTAGTGGTCACTAATTGATCCCCACCACATGAGAGCATAGTCTAACAATTCACCACCGCCAACCTCACTTTCTTTTGTTCGGAGTAGTGGTGACACTCAAATACAAACTCTACCCTCTTTTCACGCTCTAAGTATGCATCCGGGTCAGATTTCCCATGGAATGAAGGAATTTTCATCTTAATACTACCCATGTTACCATCTTCCCTATTTCCATCATATCTACCCCGTACGGCTTCTCTTCTCATCTCCCAAATCCTCTACCTCTTCCATTCCTACCCCAATTCTCATTTTGACTTTCCTCATCTCTTCCCAAATCCATATTCTTCCTCTTCTTCTCCTCTACCCACATCCTTAGGTTTTAACTTTACTCCCGCTAGTACTAACCTCAAGTTTATCCAACCCTCTCATGTAAGGGCTCTAATTCATTCTCATCATCCTACTAAAATGCCCAAACAAACGCTTCCATTTGAACCTTAGACAACCCCGGGTTGAAACTGTCTCCTACCTCCCTCTCCATTTAATTTCAAATTTGTACCTGCAAGAAAAGGTTAGTAGAAAACAAAATGATCCTCACCCAATTGCTCACGGTCACTCCAAAGAAATTCACTCGTCTCTCCTCTCTTATTTTTTTATTTTTAGTTTTATTTTTGCTCACAACAAATACTCACCGTTCACTCTAAAGGAAATTACACTCCCGCACTCAAATATTTTTCACTCAAATCTCGATAGTATTCTAGAAGGTGTGCTCAAGCTTTGTATTTTTATATCAAACAATCAAGTTCAACTTGTGAACAATTGCGATCGACTCACTTGGACTGTGTAGACAAGAAATTTGAAGGTGAATGATAATAATAAATTTTTTGACGGTGTGAGACAAGTGTATATTGACTCACACAGAGAATAGAACAAATTACCAAAAAGAAATATAGGGAATTTCGGATTTTTGGTATTTTTTTTTTTAAGAATTCCGATAATTCAAGAAAAAATTAAGGCACAAAATTTCGTGTATCACAGATTCACGAACGACGAAGAATAATAGAACACATCAGATCTGAAAGGGGAACGAAAGAAAATTTAGATCTGATAATAGAACGAAGGGTAAACTTACTTGAATTCAATGAGCCAAAGCTCTGATACCAAATGATATGAAACTTTGTACGAACGAATAGCAAACACGATTAAAATCGAATCGCGCCCTCCATTCAATAACGGACAAAGAATCGTTGTTGTCCCGATCTTTTGAATAAAGTTTGAATGTGTGATATTCACCACTAAATTATAAAAACTTAACAATAATTTTCACGGATTAAACAATTGAGAAACAGACGAACCTTCAAGGAACTTGCCCCTGACAATCCATATGGTATCAATCGACAAACGCCACAAGAACGAATCTGATAAGTTTGATTTTTGAATGAACACAAAGCAAAGCTTTGAAAAGCTTGAGAGAAAACTCTAAACTTTGATAAAATATCAATGATAATCTGAATTGTGTTAATTTTTGTCCAACATGTTTTTATAAAACCAAAAGATATAAAAAATCTAGTCTCCAAAATAATTAAAACTCTAGAAAGGAAATATTCTCGCGCAGCCGTCTCAGATACGGACCCCGTGTAGACCTCCGTGTACGGGTCCGTGTACTCTTGGGAAAATCATCTTCAGCTGGAAACAAGGGGCACGGACCCCGTGTCCACCTCCGTGTACGGGTCCGTGTACACACAGCCTTCGCAAATGTCATAGGACACGGACCCCGTGTACTGATCCGTGCTCGGGTCCGTGTAGACACTGGAATTCTTCATCCCTCGGCTGTAAAGGGCACGGACCCCGTGTACAGTCTGTGTACACGTCCGTGGAGTCCTCGGCCGTCTCCAACAATGCTTGAATGATATTCCTTTGGCCTCCCGACGTACTCCCATGCATCACGACCCCTTCATGCTTGCTCATGACTCCCTGTAGTGCCTCCTTGAACTTCTTTAGGCGTCCCCTCGTGACTGGTCCCTCCGGCAACTGCAAAGGATCCCATGCCTTCCTTGGAGCTTGACCACCCGTGTTCGTATCATCCATATGATATGAATCCACCTAACTCCACCTCAAAAGCTAGTTCATGAGAGGAGGATTGTGAATTCATATATATTTTGCCCAAGACAACTTCTTGTTAAACGATGTGGGACACATCATTCCCGACCCATTTAGACTGCCAGTCCTCGTGCCAACTCCTTCGTTAACCCGCACTCCAGGGCACTTCCAGGAACATGCACCCGCACAACCAGTCAAGAGTATGGCTCTGATACCATATGATATGAATCCACCTAACTCCACCTCAAAAGCTAGCTCATGAGAGGAGGATTGTGAATTCATATATATTTTGCCCAAGACAACACTTGCGAGCCGATGTGGGACACATCATTCATATGATATGAATCCACCTAACTCCACCTCAAAAGCTAGCTCATGAGAGGAGGATTGTGAATTCATATATGTTTTGCCCAAGACAACTCTTGTTAAACCGATGTGGGACACATCATTCCCGACCCCTTTAGACTGCACGTCCTCGGTGCCAACTCTTTCGTTAACCCGCACTCCAGGGCACTTCCAGGCATTCCCGACCCCTTTAGACTGTACGTCCTCGTGCCAACTCCTTTGTTAACCCGCACTCCAGGGCACTTCCAAGAATTCCCAACCCCGTTAGACTGTACGTCCTTCGTGCCAACTCCTTCGTTAACCAGCACTCCAGGGCACTTTCCAGAAACATGCACCCACACGACCAGTCAAGAGTATGGCTCTGATACCATATGATATGAATCCACCTAACTCCACCTCAAAAGCTAGCTCATGAGATGAGGATTGTGAATTCATATATATTTGCCCAAGACAACTCTTGTTAACCGATGTGGGACACATCACTGCATATCATCCACAGACCGATGGACAGTCAGAGTGGACTCTCTAGACATTGGAGGATATGCTGAGAGCTGCAGTGAGGGATTTTGGCACTAGTTGGCAAGAATCTTTGCCACTTTGTGAGGTTTTCGTACAACAACAGTTATCAGACGAGTATAGAGATGGCACTGTTTGAAGCGTTGTACGGCAAAAATTGCAGATCCCCTCTGTATTGGGATGATATCTCTGGGTACCTGAGATTGGGCCTTACATGATTCGAGAAATGACTGAGAAAGTGAGCTGATTTAGAAAGAATGAAGACAGCTCAAGATAGACAAGCCAAATATGCCAATGTTCGACGTAGAATGTTGGTATTTGAGGCAGCAAACAGAGTATTTTTGAAATTTCTCCTTTCAGAGGCATTGTCAGATTTGGCAAGAAAGAGAAATTGTCTCCACGATATATCGGTCCTTATGAGATTCTCGAAAAGATAGAAGATCGGGCCTGTCGACTCGCCTTACCGCCTTCTTTATCTAGAATACATGATGTCTTTCATGTATCTTTATTGCGGAAGTATCTTCCTGATGTATCTCATATTCTTCAGTCAGACGAGGCAGAACTTATGAGACACTGAGTTACGTCGAGAAGCCGATTCAGATTCTCGATCGTAAAGAAAAGCAATTCATAATGAAGACTATTCCGCTTGTGAAAGTTCAGTGGAGTCGTCATGGCATTGAAGAAGGTACCTGAGAGACTGAATCAGATATGAGACAGAGATTTCCACAGTTATTTCACTGATGGAGTCTTCTTATTCAGCTTCTATTCTCCATTCCTTATTGTATCTGATTTGATTGCCTGTGATTTCGGGGACAAAATCAGATCTCAGGGGGAGAAATGTAATGCCCGAGAATTTTGTTACTGTAATCTAAAATTATTTATGGATAATTGATGTGATTGTAGACGGAACGGATCAGACCGGGATAGCCAGAAAGAAGCTTTGGAATTATGGCGAGGATGAGCCCTCGAGCATATGCGCGACCCAGCCGAGCGCATATGCGCGAGGTAGGCATAGAACCTCGCGCATATGCGCGACAGGACCCGTGCATATGCACGAGTATGGCATAGAACCTCGCGCATATGCGCGCGCATATGCGCTGGGAGAGTGCACGCATATGCGCGAGTTGCCGAGAAGGTTATGCGCCGAGGCAGAGTGTCTCGCGCATATGCGCCGAGGAGGGTCGCGCATATGCGCGAGATGTGCAGCAAGAATATGAAGCAACTTGTGATTTCCCATGCAATATATATATATATATATATATATATGTAAATATCATAACTTCCCTCAGAATCAGCAAGAACCGAGGTGATCCGAACATATTTCAGTAATCCTCTCGTTACATATTTCAGTGATCCTCTCGTTACATGTAACGACCCATTACAGGCCCAGTGAACCGCCCATATGGCCCACTGCCTCGATCGACCCAAGGCTATCCCGATCTTGTTTCTGCTCTATGGGCCTTGGCCCATCTACTGGAACTCTTTCCCTCACGGGCTTTCCATAGGCGTCGTACGGGTTACTCATAGAACTCTTCAACCCATGCACTGAAGCTTGTGCCTTCCAGGATCGAACCTAAGACCACATGATATATAGGTACTTAGCACAATCCTAGTCATGTAACGACCCATTACAGGCCCAGTGGACCGCCCATACGGCCCACTGCCCCGATCGACCCAAGGCTATCCCGATCTTGGGCTCTGCTCTATGGGCCTTGGACCATCTATGGAACTCTTCCCTCACAGGCTTTCCATAGGCGTCGTACGGGTTACTCATAGAACTCCTCCAGCCCATGAACTTGAGTCTGTGCCTTTCCAGGAATGTGCTAAGTACCTATATATCCATGTGGTCTTAGGTTCGATCCTGGGAAGGCACAGACCTCCAGTTCATGGGCTGGAGGAGTTCTATGAGTAACCCGTATGACACCAATGGAAAGCCCGTGAGGGAAGAGTTCCATAGATGGGCCAAGGCCCATAGAGCAGAGCCCAAGATCGGGATAACCTTGGGTTGATCGGGCAGTGGGCCGTATGGGCGTCCACTGGCCTGTAATGGGTCGTTACAAGATCTGACTATTACGGAGTTCGTCCGTAAGTTTTAGAGGGGGTGCCACTTTGTGCCCCTGATCGCCAGTGATGCTGGAGCCTAACTGAGACATTTATGGATGGTCTGCGGCCGATCTTGCGCCGCGATGTTAGGGTGACTGGCCCTACTACTTATGAAGTTGCCGTCTCCAGAGCTCTAGCTGCAGAGCAGGACCAGCATGACATTGAGAGGGATCGTCAGGGTAAGCGACCGGTTCCAGTACCACACCGTCCTCCTCCTCCTCCGCAGCAGCATCAAAACAAGAGGCCTTTTAACGGCCCACCCAAGAGCAGAGGACAGAGGCATCAGCAACAGGGACGTGCAGTCCCAAGGACCTTTGAGCACCCAGTCTGTCCCAAGTGCTCACGCCGCCATCCTGGAGCATGTATGTATGGTTCCGGAAGTGTTACAAGTGTTGTAGTCTAGAACCACTTGCTACCGCAGTGCCCTCAGAAGAATCTGCCTACCCAAGGCAGAGTTTTTGCCCTTCATGCGACAGAGACGAACCCGGAGACCATGCTTATGACAGGTATCTTAAAGCTTTAAGTTAATATTTGAATTTCAATATTTTGGGAATCGGGATTAAGATTTTGAACTTAGAATTGCGATAGGATTGCATGCTCTACTCTGTATTATTTTTGGGAAATGTAAGTTAGAAAAACTTTGGCCTTCGCATGTCTATAAGTTAGTTCTTGTAATTATTGGGTTCAGTTTAGCGTTCCAACCTTTCAGGGAGAATTTTTATAGTGGGATCGGCCACAAAAGCCTTGATAGATTCAGGGGCTACTCACTCATTTATTTCGGAGGTCTTTGCTAATTTTCTCAAGGTCAAGACCATTGGGCTAGATGTAGCCTATTCAGTAGTATTGCCTTCTGGTGAGAAGATGGCAGCTACCAATGTGATCCGCGACATATATCTTGAGCTTCATGGCAACCTCGTTTATGCTGATCTGACCGTGTTGCCGATGTCAGAGTTTGACATCATACTAGGGATGGATTGGCTGTTGCGGAACAGAGTATTGATAGACTTCCAGCGGAGATCTGTTCTAGTTCGGTTGCCTGGGATGACACAGTTCTTATTTGAGCCAGACAGGTACTTTCCTTTACCGCGCATTATTCCTTATGTCCAGTCTAGGAAGCTCATGCATAGAGGGTGTCGGGCATTTTTAGCGACTTTATATCTGTCCTCGAGGCACCCAGTCAGTCGGCCGCAGATGTTCCGATTGTTAAATATTTCTTAGACCTTTTTCCTGAGGACGCCTCTGGTGTGCCACCCGAGCGAGAAGTGGAGTTTTCTATTGAACTTATGCCAGGTACGGTTCCGATCTCAAAAGCACCGTACCGATTAGCACCGACAGAGATGGAAAAAGTTAAGAAGCAGATTCAGGAACTTCTGGATAAGGAGTTCATTCGCCGAGCTTTTCACCATGGGGCGCGCCAGTCTTGTTTGAGAAGAAGAAAGATGGTTCTATGAGGCTCTGTATCGACTACCGGGAGTTGAACAGAGTTACAGTAAAGAACAAGTACCCACTTCCGCGGATTGAGGATCTATTTGATCAGTTGCAGGGAGCTTCGGTATTCTCCAAGATAGATCTACGTTCGGTTATCACCAGCTGAGAGTGAAAGATGCTGATATTTCCAAGACTGCTTTTAGGACTCGATATGTCCACTACGAGTTCCTTGTGATGCCGTTCGGTTTGACGAATTCGCCAGCGATCCTTCATGGATCTCATGAATCGCGTATTTCAGCCGTATCTTGATCAGTTTTTGATAGTATCCATAGACGACATTCTCGTCTACTCAAAGATCATGAGGATCACGACAGGCATCTGACCACAGTGTTGCAGACCTGGTAGAAGCATAAGTTATTCGCAAAGTTCAGTAAATGTGAATTCTGGTTAGAGAAGGTGGCATTCTTAGGCAACATTGTTTCTAAAAGCGGTATTGAGGTAGACCCAACGAAAGTTGCAGCAGTCAGAGATTGGGTTGTGCCGCAGAATGCATCAGAGATCCGCAGTTTTCTTGGGCTAGCAGGATATTATCGGAAATTCATTCAGGGATTCTCCTCTATCGCAGTTCCACTCACATTGTTGACTAAGAAGAATGTGAAATTTGTGTGGAGCGATGAGTGTGAGAAGAGCTTCGATACTTTGAAGCAAAGCTCTTATCTCAGCACCAGTTTTGGCCATGCCGTTAGGGCCCGGTGAGTTTGTTCTGTATACCGATGCTTTGAAGCTCGGTCTAGACGCAGTATTGATGCAGCATGGGAAGGTGATAGCTTATGCATCTAGATAGTTGAAAACTCATGAGAAGAACTACCCTACCCATGATCTAGAATTGGCGGCCGTGTTATTTGCATTGAAGATTTGGAGGCATTATTGTATGGAGAGAAGTGCCAGATCTTTATCGACCACAAGAGCCTCAAGTACATTCTTTGAAAGGGGATCGATTTTAGGTGTTCAAATGCGCGACAGAAGTTCAAAATGTTTAAGGGCATGAAAACCGAAATTTTAAGGGAAAAATTTCTTGAACACCTCATGTACTAGTGTGTAACATATACAAAATACAAACTATGACATTCATAGGGTGTTTAGAAATCTTTACATATCAATCTCTTAAGATTGATGATGGCTCCAACTACCTTAGCTCTTGAAAGGATGACAAATCTTCAAGCTTCCCTTGAGCACACCTTGCTCAAAATCAAGCCCACCACCAACTAGGAAGATCCACCTTACACTTGCACTAGAAAATGTAAGGCATTTTCTTTGACAAGTTTGCTATCAATCCATCAAAATGAAGAAGCAAATTTTTAAGAAAAATAAGAGAGAAATTTCGGCCAAAGGGAGTGGGGAGGAGGGAAGGGAGAGTTTTTCTTGGTTGTGGAAAAATTAAGTATGTCCCCAAAGGCATGCCATGCCTTGGATGTTGAAAAAGTGTCTCCAACCCTTCACCTCCCTAGCATGTCTTTCTATTTGGGCTTGTAACGATTACAAGGCCTATGGACTTTATTTTAAATGTCTCAAACACATTTGAGTCCATTTAAAGTTTACTTGATTTTACTCAAGCCCACTAATTTAATAATTATTTTCAATTGGGCTCTACAAAGCCCAATGTCATTTAATTAATTCAACACTTGAATTAATTTAATTATTTGGACTCTACTAGGTCCATTAGTGTTTAATTAATTCAACACTTGAATTAATTTAAATTTAGTCCATAATAATGTATGAAAATCACAATTTTCAAATACATTATTTATTTGGCCAACTTTTAGTTTAGAAACACATTCATAAATTAAAATTACATTTCTCTCATAGAAGTCAAACTTCTATTTTTCCCTACGCTTATAAACTCATTTATAAGCCGTTCAACACATTGAACTATTTTAACTTCTCAACGGGATCTAGAAAGCTAGTACTTGTGTGGCCCTCAATGGTTCATTGATACAATTAGCCGTGGGTTCACATCTCCATGTGATTTGGACTAAACATGTCCTTATGCGAGCATACCCCAATTGCTTATTCTTACTTATCAACTCCTTGATAACAAGAATGTCAGAACTCAAGTCTGACAGTACCCAACCAATCATGTTAAATGCCTAGCAGCATCGCTTACATGATTCCCTAGGTATCAAATGATAGTGCCTGCAAGAACCATTCAATTATGGTTAGCGTACAGTACGGTCCCTTCAACTCATATATCCCGACCGATTTGACAATCATTGGTATATCGAGAGTTGTCAATGAATCGATACTATGTGTCATGTCGTAGTTGCATCGATGGTGTAATCTATGAAACCCCTTTCATAATTACCACCATACTCTGATCAGAGATTTCATACTACATACACATAGGATATCCATACCCGAAGGTAAGCGGTGAATCCATGACTACAATGCATCGACTCCTATATGTTTCGTCAGAACACCCAACCTTGCCACCTGATGACCCCATTGGAGTCGGTAAACAAGTCAAAGTGTAATTCTAGCACATAGAGTCCCAATGTTGTCCCGGGTCATAAGGACTAATGGTATACAACCATAAACTAGGACGTTTCCACTCGATAAGTGAGAACCACTTGGAAAGTCCTTTATGGAGAGATGTTCAGTGCACTCTACCAGGAGCACCTATCTACATGCTCGGACATCACAATGTCCCCTACCAATGAAACATGGTTTTCACATCGCAGATACTAGTCTCGAACTCGAGCGGCCTATATCCCTCCTTAGCGGCGGCTGAATCGACTAGAAACTGTTTAGAATATACAGTATTTCAAATATGAGTTTCATGATGCTCATCATATGAGCATCTCATATTCTTTCTACTATTTGTATATTCAAGGGCTTTATCTATGCAACTAGCATGGGTATACAGATAAAGATGTGCCAAAATAATAATTTCAAATATTATTAAAATAAAGATTGTTTATACATAGAGTTTCATTGTAAACACTCGGCCAACACTTGGCTTGACGTGCACCTACTCTAACATTCTTTACGCAGAAAGAGCTGAATATGCGTCAGAGGCGTTGGTTGGAGTTAGTGTAGGATTACGATTGTGACATTAGCTACCACCCGGGCAAAGCTAATGTAGTTGCGGATGCACTGAGCAGGAAGGTCGCAGTGATGGCTCATTTGACGATTCAGAGATCTCTTCAGTCTGAGATGCAGAGGTTTGATCTAGGGACTTATCCTCGAGGTAGAGTTCCCCGTCTATCTACTTTGACGATTCAGTCTTCTCTTCTAGACCGTATTCTCAGTGGACAGTCAGCAGATGAGCAGTTGGCAAAGTGGAAAAAGAGGGTTGAGGCCAAGGGCAGTATCTTGTATACAGTTAGCGACGGTATTGTGAGATACCGAGACAGGATGTTCGTTCCAAGCAGTGGTTCTATTCGAGCAGATATCTTATCCGAGGCCCATCTGTCACCGTACTCTATTCACCCTGGGAGTACGAAGATGCACAAAGATCTGCAGTTGTTGTATTGGTGGCCTGGGATGAAGAAGGATATCAGACGGTTTGTATCCGAGTGTCTGACATGTCAGCTTGTGAAAGCGAAGCATCAGAGACCAGCAGATATGATCAAGCCTCTTCCTATTTCCGAGTGGAAATGGGAGAATGTTACCTGGACTTTGTTACCGGTTTGCCGAAGTCAGTCAGAGGATCAAATGCTATCTGGGTGATTGTTGATCGTCTTACCAAGTCAACGCACTTCTTGCCTATCAAGACGACTTTCACCATGATTCAGTATGCAGAGTTGTATATCCGGGAGATAGTCCGACTTCATGGTATTCCAGTTTCTATCATATCTGACAGACCCCAGATTTACTTCATCATTTTGGAAGAGTTTGCATTCGACTATGGGTACGAAGTTGCTGTTTAGCACAGCTTTCCATCTGCAGACAGATGGGCAGTCAGAGCGAGTCATTCAGATTTTAGAGGATCTTCTCCGTGCTTGTGTTATTGATTTCTCCGGGAGCTGGGAGTCGAAGTTGCCACTAGTAGATTTCACCTATAACAACAGTTTTCAGTCGTCTATAGGTATGGCTCCTTATGAAGCATTGTATGGTCGGAAGTGTAGATCTCCTATTCATTGGGATGAAGTAGGAGAGAGATTAGAGTTGGGTCCGGAGATTATTCAGCAGACGGCCGATGTAGTAGTCAAGATCAGTAATCGGATGAGGACTGCTCCAAGTCGACAGAAGAGTTATGCGGATCAGCGGAGGAGAGATCTAGAGTTTGCCGTCGGCGGCCATGTTTTTGTGAAAGTAGCACCTATGAAAGGTGTCATGAGATTTGGGAAGAAAGGAAAGCTCAGTCCGAGATTCATTGGACCATTTGAGATCCTCGACAGAGTTGAGACGTTAGCTTATCGTGTTGCTCTCCCGCCGAATCTGGCCGGAGTACACAATATGTTCCACGTCTCTATGCTGAGGAAGTATATGACAAATCCTTCGCATGTCCTAAATTTCTAGCCATTGAAGCTTACTCCGAACATGTCTTATGAGGAGAGACCAGTGCAGATCTTAGACAGACAGGAGAAGAAGCTTCGGAACAAGCTGGTTAAGCGAATGAAAGTAAAATGGCTTAACCATTCAGAGGAGGAAGCTACGTGGGAGTCTGAGCCAGAGATGAGGATTCGTTATCCCGAGTTATTTGGTAAGTTTTAATTTTGAGGACGAAATTTCTTTTAAGGGGGGAGAGTTGTAGAACCCGTAAATTGGACGACGTATAAGCCATGCATAATTTCTAGTTTTTAACTTAAAATGATTTTATTGCATGAGTATTTAAATTCTCTTCTTTAAATTTAATTATTTTATGCAATAGTTTAATTTTATCTTTTAAGTTAAATACGCGAGGCCGGACCGGAGTTTGGAGATTGGAAAAAAAAAGATTAATAATAAGAGCATATTCCTAAATTTAATTTAAGCCAAGAAATAAGTTATTTTAATGATAAAGAATGTTTTAGGATTTTATTTAATTAATTTGACTTAAGTTATTAACTAATTCTTTTATGTTTTAATTAAAAGCCTAAATTAAAATGTGTAACCAATTGGGATAAATTAATCTAGGCCTATTTTATTTAAGAAATTATATCCTTAACATTTTAGTAATTCATTTTAAGACCAACTATGCCTTGCATGAAAACTTTATCCTAATTTAATGTATTAAGTCACTCATATATATTGGATGTTAAAAACCTTAAACCTTTAAAATCCATGAATTTATCAACAAATTTCCTTGCAATTCTTAGCAAGTTCGGCCACCGCATAAATCAACCCATTTATGATTAGCAATACTCCATCCTAGTCACCCTTGACTGGCCCTTCATTGAATAAATAAATTTCTCTCATTTAACTCATCAATTAGTGATAATTTATGCACCATTATGCTCCTAATCAAACCACCATCCTAGCCTATCCATCCATAGTTCACGTACAGCAAGAAGGAAGGGGCATTTGAATTGTCAATCAATCCCAAGACTTGCACCTTCCATCTTATTACATAGCATTACCCCTTTTATTTTCCTAGCAGACTCCCCTTCATTTCTTAGTATCTTTTTCCCCTCCTCTCATTAGAAATCTCAGAACAAAACAACAGCTAGAACCGTGTGTAAACCAGCAGCCAATCGTGAAACAGCAAGAGAATTAAGTGAGAAAGAAAAAAACTCCGTCTCCGCCGCGCCGTGCCGTCGTATAGTTTGTGTTCTTCCTTAAACGAATTTCCAGGCATGTTTATATCTTTCATTGCTCTTCAATCAATTCATATACATGTTTTTAAACCATATTTGTTCATGATTTTATTAGCAAAAACCAAAATTGTTCAGCAACACTCCACAAAATTTCTGCACATATTTTTTCGGTTTCCCTTCATGCTTCACGGTTCTGTTGGTTATGTGATTTCAGGTCATTGGCTCGAGTCCAGGCTTCCCAGGCTGCATCTAGGGTGGATATAAGGTGTGTCAAGAAGGGATTTGACCATTGGTTAAAGTCTCTTTTTCCCCCAGCAACTCGAATGGACAGCAACACGTCCATAATGCATTTTTTGAGTCTCGAGTTGCACGACTTTTGGTCTAAGGCAAGTGTTCTGATCGTGGCTGCCCTAGGGGCTGTAGCCATGGTTAGAACCCTTCCTTGACATGTCTAGGACGTGACCAAGATGCCCTTTCATGGCTTGGTTCACGTCCCAATCGGTTTCAAAAATAAACAAGAACAGCCCCTCGGTTTTGGAAAATTCTGGTTGTTGTGTGTGTGTTGTGTTTCGAAATTATGGGTGTTGGTGTGGATCTTGGTTGGCTCTTTAGCCCTTAGCCACGGTTCATACCATACCTCTTGATGTCTAGATCATGCCATAGTCAACCAAATGGCCAGTGGAATGATCCATGACAGCAAACAACAGCAATGTCCCACGCGTGCAGATTGTTGCTCTCGGTTGGGCATGTGGTCACGTTTCTGGTGTGGGTTGGATTGTGGCTGGCCTAGTGTAAGGCCCGGGAATTTGATTACCGTAATATGAAATGATTTGGGGATAAATTGATGTGATTTTAGACGGAAAGGATCAGACCGGGAAAGACGAGAAAAGACATGACAAATGTGCGAGGACAGTACACCTCGCGCATATGCGCGACACAGATTCGCGCATATGCGCGAGATGGGCAGAACACCTCGCGCATATGCGCGAAGAGTGGGCGCGCATATGCGCGAGTTGTGTGGAAAGAATGGTGCGTGACCAGAAGGTCTCGCGCATATGCGCGGCTTGTGTGCGCGCATATGCGCGAGTAGTCCAGTAGCTAAGTTCCGGATAGAACTTCCGGCGCATATGCGCGGGGCTTAGGCGCGCATATGCGCGCGACATGCAGAGTGAAAACAAGCCACTTGGTCTTGGAATGCTCGAGATATATGTATATATAACCTTCTTTCCTTCATTCTTGAGGAAGAAATCGAAAACCTCAGAAAGAATTTCTTAAAACCATCGTCGCTTGAAATTTTGATTTTGAAGAATCCGCCCGTCTGATTTTGAATCTGAGTACAGTACCGAGTTCCTAGCGACGACAGCTACAACAGGACGTAAGTTTTGTTACGTTTTGATTCGATTTGAAATTACGATACTGCCAGAATCACATACGATTGATATATGTTGTTCTTGCGATATCAGACATCGTATAATTGAAACCAGATCAAATAACAGATACCGTATGAAATTATTATGAATTTTCGGAGTTTATTTGATTGTGATTAGATTTAATTGATATCGGATTTGTTTTGTTATTGATTATGAGGTTGTTGGGATTGATATCTGACTTATATATTGTGTTCTGGGTATACTGATCAGTATATAATTGAAGTCAGATTGAAGAACAGATTGTGTATGTAATTGTTGTGATTTTTCAAAACTAATATGATCGAGATTGTACAGATTTGAGATTATAATCCGTTATTATTGAAGATTATGATTCGTATTAATATTGATTATGCGTTGTGGTATTATATCTGTGATGTTGAGATTGACGGGGTTACCGAAACTGTATTGTTATGCCGTCTAACCATCAGTAGATTGATTTTGATCAGATTCAGTATTGATTGAGATTGTATCATGATATCATTGATATGGATCAGATTATGTTTGATTCGAGTATTGATCAGAACAGGTCTTGAATTGAGTTATACAGTGATACAGTGTATTCGATATTGTTATTGCCAGATTGATTTGATAGGCAGGGAGTTCGAGACTTCGACAGAACGAAACGAAAGGTATAAATTGATGTTGATGCGGGATTGCACAACTCGAGTTAGATTTGACTGGAGTTTCCCAAAATCACATACTTCATCTTATTGCATTGATATTTGCAATTGATGTGATTGTTATCTTTGGTCTATTGCTTTATGTATTGAGTTATAGGCTGATGCGCCTAGTTGTAGGCGATTGATCTCGTGACAGAGGGGCCTGATAGTGATAGAATAGTCGCTGGGCCATTGCACATTGTCACAGAGGTTTGGCAAGATACGCCAGGGCAGACCCGCCTAGTCTTGGACAGAACCGCCAAGACACCGAACGTTTGGCCATATCGATGTGACTTAGAAGAAGAGCGACTTCTATTTCCGATATTCGGTATAGCTAGGACCAAAGTCCGTAATAAGAACGTACTGTCACCACGACCGAGGGAGTAGGTGAGAGATTGTTACGTTCTTATTCAGATCGGGATCCCTAGATTAGGATGAGTCGAGTCAGAGTCTAAGAGTCACAGAGTATGATTCAGAGTTTGTATTGATTCATGTTTCTGATTTTGATACATGTTATGAATATTTGTTTCATGCTGTTATATATGTTTTTATGAAATGCATGTATACATGATTTATACTGGGAATGTAATTCTCACCGGAGTTATCCGGCTGTTGTCTTGTTTGTATGTGTGCATGACAACAGGTGGGACAGGATCAGGATCAGGAAGAGGATGAGAGATTTTAGTTAGCGTGGAGATCCGGGCCCAGAAGCATAATAGGATTCAGCACTGGATATATAGGCGTTGAACCTAGTTGAGATAGAGACATGTAGTACATGATAGTACTTTGACTTTGACATATATATCAGATAGAATACTGATACGTTTCCGCATTTATAATTTAAAAAGAAAAAAAAATTAGTTCCACTTTTCTTAATTGTTATATTTGACATTAATAATGATTTAGACATGAATTAGCGTCCGGGTCCCCACACCTAGGGCCCTTAGACATGGTTCAAACCACACCATAGGATGTTGGTGAGAGGTTCTGGTCGGTGGTTCAAGCCCCAATGGCAATTAGCCTCGCAAACGACGCAAGGAAACGCGCCAACAGCTGCTGTATTTTTTTGACAGCAACTGTACTCGCTGTTCAGAGGTGTGTTTCGAGTTCTCGGTTGGCTTTTAGCCTATGGTCTTGGACTGGACAGTACCTCATCAAGTTAGGAAGGTCATGTTTTTGGCCGTTTGTGATTCGGTTAAGTTTAGAGGTCGTACGACAATCTACGGTGCAATGTGCCAAAGTGACTCTCAAAAGAGCGTTTCATGTTTTTTGCCTCCATTCACCAAAATTCGAGCATTATAATTTTAGGAGCATTATTTCTTCATTTTAGACATATTTTAATCATGACTAAATGTTGGTTCGGTGTTGGTTCGTGTTGGAACGGAGTCATGATTAAATACCAAGTCGTTAGGCGTAATTGTCTCGTTTCATGTTAAATTTAGGTCGCGGCGAGCCTGGGAACGATCCAACTCATTCGGTAAAATTAATACAGGATATTTAATTATGTTATTTAATTATATTACGTGCATAAAGATATAAAATGTTTATTTTTGAGATTTATGCGATATTGCTTGTGGCCACTTGACTTCATGGGATAGCAGCTTATCATGGGATTATTACTTCACCCGGTGGTCACTTAGCGGTTCAGTTCAGTTCATTTATTGGTACGGATATCCAGTCCAAGGGCTGTGATGATCTCTACCGCCCAGTATACTGTGGTATTAGTCTGATCAGCCGATTCAGTTCAGTTCAGTTCAGTTCATGGGCCACTTGCGTAGAACATAATCTCAACATAAAAATTTATGACATGTTATTTTATGACAATGCTCGATTGAGCAAACATTTGACTTATGATTTTCAGTTCAGTTATCCACGTATTATAATATTTACACGTTATGCCAGTCTCATGATATCTTTACGTTGCATGAAATTTTACTATATTTACTTGTTATTTACGATATATGCATGCTGAGTCTTTAGACTCACTAGACTTGATTGTTGTAGGTACTGATGAGGTCGGGATCGAGGGCGGGGACCAGTGAGCCATCTTGGGTCGGCAGTAGTGGAACCCGAGGACCTCATTTTCAGCATTTACCATTTTTATGCTCAAACATTTTTAACTTTTGTTGGATTATTTTTAAATTGTTATTTTGCAAACAATAATTACTTCCGCTGCTATTTTGAACATTAAACATTTATCAGTTTATTTTATGAATGAGGTATTTTATTAATTTAAAGTGAAAATTTTTAATTTTTCCGCAAATTTTCAAATTTAAATTTCGGGCCTTTACAAACATATCACACATAATTAATTTAGCAATTAAAATAAATTAATTAGCTATTATTCATTTTTCCTAGATTTGCATGCAGTGGGATTACGTCGTCTTAATTTTAGACATTACAATATACCCTAGAGTTTGTGTTAAGTAAATTGCTTTTACGTGACCTACTTGTAGGCTGAGTAACAATGCCACCCAAATGTAAAGTGCATGAGGGAGAGTCGTTTAAGGGCAAGGCACCGGTAACTGAAGGCGTGCGTAGTGTGCCACGACCCGTAAATTGCTTTTACGTGACCTACTTGTAGGCTAAGTGACAATGCCACCTGTGGGGACCCGGACGCTAATTCATTCCTTAATCGTCTTTAGGAATAATTCAACCAATTATAATAAACAGGTCCTAAATTTTTTTTTAAAATACAAAGCGGAAACGTAATGTAATTCAATTCAAATTACACATTAAACATAATTATACAAATCTTGTATTATCTACAAGAATTCAACTAGGTTCAATTATATCTCAGTGCTGAATCCTAAGTTGCTTCGAAGCCCGGATCTCCACGCTATCTAGTCCAGCCTTTTTCTCTTCTTGACCCTGATCCAATCCCACCTGTTGCCATGCACACATACAAACAAGACAACATCCGGATAACTCCGGTGAGAATTACATTCTCAGTATAAATCATGTATACATGCAATCATAAAGACAATATAAAAGCATATAACAGATATTTCCAACATGTATTCAAATCAGAATATAAATCCATATCAAGAATAAATCATATTCTAAACATGTACCATCATCAGGAACATAAATCGATATGTACCATATTCAGGAACATAATCAACATGAATCAATATAAACTGTCAATTAGACTCATGACTCCAAATTTAAGACTAGACTCAATCCTAGTCTAGGGATCCCGGTTTCCAGAAGTTAGCATTCCCATATCGACCAACAGTAATAGAAAAGACTCCAGTTCTATCCACATCGATAGGGTATCGATCACCAGTAATAGAAGAAGCTCGTATTCTATCCACATCGGTATAGTATCGATCACCAGTAATAGAAAGAACTTCGATTCTATCTACATTGATATAATATCGATCACCAGTAATAGAAGAGTTTATGATTCTATCCACATCGATACGGTACCGATCACCAGTAATAGAAGAAGCTCCGATTCTATCCACATCGATATAATATCGATCATCAGTAATAGAAGAAGTTATAATTCTATCCACATCGATAGCCAAACATCCGGTGAAAGACTTTGGCACTATCGCCAATACACTATCTTGTGACATCGTGCAATGTGCCCGTGGCGATCCCACCACTATCGGGCACTTCTGTCACAAGATTACTCGTCTAATACCTGCTGTCTATAAATCAAGAGAACAAGTACATCAATCAAATAAATACAATAAGGTAAAATATGTGATTTAGGGAAACTCGAGCCAAACCTCACTCGAGTTGTGCAATCCCAACTCAACATTAATTTATACCTTTATCTTCTCGGTCCGACGAAGACGAAGTATCGAAATCAACTCTGTCCATACCTAATCTGATAATGACAATCGAATAGATACAATATCACTATATCATTCAGTTCAAAACCTGTTCCGATTAATACTCAAATCAAAACATAATCTAATCAATGCCAATCGACATATGATACCATAATACCATCTCAACCAATATCGAGTCTGATCAATATCAATCAACTGATGTTTCGACGGCATAACAATACAGTCTCGATAATCCCGTCAGTCCCAACATCACAGATATAACACCAGAACTCACAATCACTATCGATATAACTCATAATTTCAACGATAATATAAATCTGATATTGATTCTAATTCAAATCGAATCCAAAAGTAACAATTACATAATCAATCTGTTTCTTAATCTGACTTCGATTCTATGATGTCTAACATGTCAAGAACATCATATATGACGTGTATTCAATTCCAACAACATCATAATTTCAGAACATGTCAAAACGTAACAAAACATACGTCCAGTTGTAGTCTGCGTTGATAGGAACTTAATACTGAAGTCGGTTTCAAAATCAGACGGGCGGATCTCGTAAAAATCGAAATTCTACGATTTGGAACCCTTTTTCCCTTTCCTCGAGCTTCTCCCTCGATTTCCTTTCAAGATTTACATTTGTATGTATATATATATATACATAACTCGTGCATGATAGAAACGTGGCATGTTCTTGTTCTCCATGACTCGCGCATATGCGCGACCCCAACCGGCGCATATGCGCGAGACCTACTGGTCTCGATGCGCTGCTTCACAACTGCTGGCGCATATGCGCCAAAGGTTCTGTCTCAAAACTTTGGCTACAGGACTACTCGCGCATATGCGCGCACTGACATCGCACATATGCGCGAGACACCATTTCTCGGCGCATGTGTCTCGGCATCTCTCGCGCATATGCGCGCCTCACCTCGGCGCATATGCGCGAGGTTCTCTGGACAAAGCATACTACAGCTCGCGCATATGCGCGCAATCACTCCGCGCATATGCGCGGGATCTTCTGCCCAACTCGCGCACAGCTCGCGCATCACGTCGCGCATGTGCGCGAGTGGCACCTCCCTCGCACCTAATTCGTGTCTTTTCTCGTCTGTCCCGGTCTGATCTGTTTCGTCTTTAATCATCTTGATTAATCAAGAAATCATCCCAGATTAATCTCAGATTACGGTAAATATACCCAAATCATTTCCGATTACGGTAATCAAATTCTCGGGCCTTACACCACCAAAATGTAAAGTGCATGAGGGAGAGTCGTTTAAGGGCAAGGTACCGGTCACTAAAGGCGTAGGTAGTGTGCCACGACCCGTAGATGACTTTACTCAACTACTCCAACAACAAGCAAAATCTATGGTGAGATCAGTAGCTACTGGAGATGCAGTGGACTATTCATGAGCAGACACAAGCACAAGAAAAGTATCCAAAAATGGGTCTATTCAGATGGATGTATATGATCGATTTAGACGCTTGAATCCTTCGCAATTTATGGGGAGCACTGATCCAGCAGTTGCATATGAATGGATTAAATCCTTTGAATCCATCTTCTAATACTTACACATGGAAGATACCGACAAGGTAACTTGTGTTGTCTTTATGTTGACAAAGCATGCGAGAATATGATGAGAAAGTGTAAAAGTGGCATTACCTTCGATATCATTGATATATGATGCATTTAAGTCCACATTTTACAACAAATATTTTAGCAAAGACGTACGGGCGAAGAAGGCCAGTGATTTCCTGAATTTGAAGCAAAGGACAATGTCGATGATTGAGTTTATACAACAATTTGAAGCAGGATTTAAATAAGTACCATATGTTGCTCAAGATGACATAGTTAAGGGCAAACATTTCATGGGAGGACTACGCTTTGAAATCAAAAGAGATGTAAGGATGTCAAAAGCTGCCAATTATTGGGAGATAGTGGATAAAGCACTTATGATAGAGCAGGATCAACAGGAAATTGAACAAGATAGCCAGCTGCGAAGGCAACAATATTTTCAAAAGAGCCAAAGAGCAGGACAAGGCAAAAAGGCAGATAGTAAAGGTATTCGACCATTGGAGTCACGTGCCAAAGGTTCCACTCCAAGCAAGGATCTGAATAGACCACCTTATCCTAGGTATTGTAAACCTCATGACGTTGATTGAATGCAAGGGACAAATGTTTGTTATCATTGCAAAAGGCTAGGGAATATTGCCAAAGACTTTCCAATATGTTCAAATAAAGTACAAGGACGTCTTTTCTCAATGAGCAAAGAAGAATTGGATACAGATACATCAATGATCACTGCTATGTTCTTGATTTCTGATATCACTGTTATTGTTTTACTAGATTAGAGAGCCATGCATTCTTTTATTTCGGAATCGTTTGTATGGAAATTGGGCATTACCCCAAGCATAACAGAGACATAATTCGCCATAGCTTTACCTTCTGGGCAAGAATTAAAAACAGATCATATTGTTCGAGCATGTCCAATATATGTTCAAGGCCATGAGATGTATGCTGATTTGATAGTTCTGAAAATGATAGATTTTGATGTAATACTGGGAATGGATTGGCTATCTGAGTATCGAACTGCTATCGACTGTGGTATGAAAATTTTCAAGTTTGCACCAATAGGAACTGAATAATTCACGGTAGCAAGTGCAGGTGTATCTTTACCCCTTGTGGGGACCCGGTCTCTAACTCAATTCTTTTCGGGATTAATCGGATCTTTGTTCAAAAATACGGGTCAAAATTTTGCTTTTAAAATTAAATCAAATGTTTATAACTCAAGCACAAGATAATTCTATATTCATTTCATTACAACAAACATAATATACATGCCTTGTTTTATTCATATTCTACAAACCAGTAATTAAATACAGTACATATCAAAAGTACAACTACTAGTTCATCTGCTACGCCCGTGATCACCACGCTATGTCCATCTCTCATCTCTGTCGCGACCCTGATCCTGCCCCACCTGTTGTTATGCACACATACACACATAACAACAGCAGGAAACTCCGGTGAGAACAAATCCCAGTATAAAACATGTATACATGCTGATACATAATCATAAATCATGAATCAAAGCAATAATAATGGGCTCCATAGTCTATGAAACCAATCTATATAAACATGCAATTCAAATCAAATCATGTCTTGACTCGACTCGACTCTACTCTAGGGATCCCGGTGTGAATAAGACGTCACTGTATGTCACCTACCCTCCCAATCGGGATAACTGTACGTCTTATTCCTAGACTTCGGTCATGTCTGTATCGAATGTCTACAATCGGAGGATGTCTGCTACTATGCATCAATACACCGAACGTCTAGAAGTTTGGAAAATCTGCCAATGACTCTCCTATCTCAAATGCATGAATATAAATCTATAAATGCATAATCATATCAAAAGATTTGAATATAATCTATAAACAAATCATAATCATATCAAAAGACAAGCAACTAATCTAGTATGTGATTTTGTTGGGAAACTCAAATTGAATCTTATTTCAGTTGTGTCTTCCCCAAACAAAACATGCATTATACCTTTCGTCGTAGTATAATCGTCGTCGTAGTCGAAGTCTTGTTCCCAAATTTACCAATACAAATCTGAAATGGCATAATCAATGTGTATTCTATCAAACTTCTACTCAATTCAACACATATATGAATTTATAATCAATCTCGATACAAATCGACGGTACAACGGCATAATCCTGCGATACTGATCAACTCACAAATCAATATGCAATAACAATAACTCATACTCTTCATCATAGACATATATCGATTCTGATATTTGCATAGTCCCAATTCTATACATGTTGAAAATCATGTCAATAGCATAACATATCCGTTCTTCGATTCGTTTACAATTCTACGATCCTCATAATCATGGGAACACATAATAGAAATCAAATCTGAGTTCTACCAAAATATATATTTCGAACCATGCTGGAATTTAACTATACTTACATCCTTAGATAGCTCTTAATATCAGGAACACAAATCTATGCTTGTATTGAAGTTTGGATGAGTATATTTTGCATAACTCAAGTCTAAATGAAAGAAACCTTTCACTTCTTTTGGAATAGCTCTCGATTCTCTCCTGCAAGTCTGAAGAAAGAATGACTCAGCCCAATTGTATATATATATATGCCATGTGTCAACATAAGAATTAAGAGTGGCTTTCTCGCATGCAGCACCGCGGGTGCGCTCCATCTAGACCGCAGGTGCGCTCAAGCTTCGGCACTGCTTTCATTTTTAAAAATTTAACGACCGCGGGTGCGGTGTCTCGAGTACCGCGGGTGCGGTGTTGCTTCTTACCAAATTTCCTACCCTACTGGACATTTATCGCGGGTGCACTCCTTCTAGACCGCGGGTGCGGTGACCCTACTGTAAAATTGGCCAACTTTCTGTCCATGCACCGCGGATGCGGTATCAAAAGGGGCGCGGGTGCGGTCTCTTTCTTCAAGCAACACTTCATCTTTTCATTTTATCCACATACAATCTAGGGCATTACATTTCTCCCCTTCTTAGATATTAGTTCGTCCTCGAACTTGAAATCAATTAATCAAAGCGAGTAAGAGCAGTATTAAAATCCAAAAGCTGAATAAATACTCATATCATGAGAATAACTCGGGATATTTCTGTCTCATATCTGCTTCTGTCTCCCAAGTCGCTTCCGCGGTGCCATGACGACTCCACTGGACTTTCACTAGTGGAATAGTCTTCGTTCTGAGCTGTTTCTCTTTGCGATCAAGAATCTGTATCGGTTGTTCAACATAACTCAACGTCTGATCCAGCTCAGCTTCGTCAGGCCGAATGACATGAGAATAATCAGGCATATATTTTCGCAACATCGACACATGAAAAACGCCATGTATCCCGGATAGAGAAGGAGGAAGAGCCAGTCGATAGGCTCGATCGCCAATCTTTTCAAGAATCTCATAAGGACCGAAGTATCTAGAAGACAATTTCCCGCGTTTGCCAAATCTGACAACGCCTCTGAAAGGGAAAATCTTCAAAAATACTCTGTCTCCTTCTTCAAATACTAGTGGTCTACATCTGACGTTCGCATACTTGGCTTGCCTGTCTTGTTCCGTCTTCATTCGCTTCTAAATGATCTTCACCTTCTCAGTCATTTCCCGAATCATGTCAGGCCCAAGTTCTGGTACTTTAGATATATCATCCCAGTACAACGGAGATCTGCACTTCTTGCCATACAATGCTTCAAACGGTGCCATCTCTATGCTCGTTTGATAGCTGTTGTTGTACGAGAATTCACACAATGGTAGTGAATCTTGCCAACTAGTGCCAAATTCTAGCACTACAGCTCTCAGCATATCCTCTAAAGTCTGGATAGTCCGCTCTGACTGTCCATCTGTCTGGGGATGATAAGCAGTGCTCAGTTTCAATGTCGTACCTAAAGCCTGCTGCAGACTGTGCCAAAAGTGAGAAGTAAATCGTGGATCACGATCTGATACGATAGACTTCGGCACACCATGCAATCTGACTACCTCTCGGACATATATCTTAGCCATCTGATCATGTCTGTACGTCATTCTGTACGGAATAAAACACGCTGATTTGGTTAATCTGTCTATCACAACCCAAATCGCATCACAACCCCGGGATGATCGAGGTAACTTCGTCACGAAATCCATGGAAATGTGATCCCATTTCCATTCAGGAATAGACAAACTCTGAAGTAAACCTCCGGGCTTCTTTCTTTCGGCTTTCACCTGTTGGAAATTTAAGCACTTAGACACAAATTCGGCAATATCTGATTTCATCTGCTTCCACCAGAACTGTGTCTTCAAGTCGTTGTACATCTTTCTGCCACCAGGGTGAATGCTGAACCGACTACAGTGCGCTGCTGACAATATCTGTTGTTTCAACTCTGAAACATCTAGCACTACAATACGGTTATTCACATACAGGACAAAATCATGTACCTGATATTCAGACTGATGTCCTGATCCGACCATCTGAATTGACAACTGTATATTCTGATCTGTTCTTTGAGCTTCTTTGATTTTCATAATCAAATCTAGCTCAACTTGAATCGTGGCAAGTCTTAATGGTCTACTATCTGTGTCAAATGCTAAACCAAACAAACAACAATCTTCAACTAAATTCGAAACACCTATCGTCGATAAGGATAGGGCACAAACCTTTCGACTCAAGGCATCTGCTGCTGCATTTGACTTCCCTGGATAGTACTTGATCTCGCAATCAAAATCTTTCAGTAGATCAAGCCATCTACGCTGCCTCATGTTCAACTCTGACTGAGAAAACAGATACTTCAGGCTTTTATGGTCAGAGTAAATCTCAAATTTCTCACCATAAAGATACTGACGCCAAATCTTTAATACAAATACGATAGCTGCCAATTCAAGATCATGAATGGGGTATCAAATCTCGTGTGGCTTCAGTTGTCTAGAGGCATAAGCAATCACATGACCTCGCTGCATAAGAACACACCCCAGCCCTCTGTGAGATGCATCACAATATACAACGAAATCACCAGTACCTGAAGGAATCATCAAGATAGGTGCACTGGTCAGCCTCTTCTTCAATTCTAAGAAGCTAGACTCACAATCCTCAGACCACACAAATGTCGTATTCTTCTGTGTCAACTGGGTAATTGGCTTCGCAATGCTGGAGAAATCTTTGATGAATCGTCGATAATATCCTGCCAGACCCATGAAACTGCGTATCTCAGGCACAGAAGTCGGTCTAGGCCAACCGATCACCGCTTCAACTTTACTTGGATCTACCGAAATACCATCTCCAGATATGATATGACCCAAGAAGACAACCTGTCTCAGCCAAAACTCACACTTTGACAGTTTCGCATATAATCTTTCATTTCTCAATGTTTGTAACACAATTCTCAAATGATTGGTATGTTCATTCAAATTCTTAGAATATACCAGAATATCATCAATAAAAACAATCACAAACTCATCCAAGCACCTCTGAAAGACTCGGTTCATTAATGCCATGAACACCGCTGGAGCATCCGTTAAACCATAAGGCATGACAATAAATTCATAATGTCCATACCTCGTTCGAAACGCTGTCTTCGGTATATCTACATCTCAAACTCTCACCTGGTGATACCCAGACCTCAAATCAATCTTAGAATAGATAGAAGATCCCTGCAACTGATCAAATAAGTCGTCGATACGAGGCAAAAGATATTTGTTCTTTATCGTTGCCTTGTTCAGTTGCCTGTAGTCTATACACAATCTCATAGAACCGTCTTTCTTACGCACGAATAGCACTGGAGCACCCCAAGGAGATACACTAGGTCTGATATATCCCTTGGCTAGAAGATCTTCTAATTGTGCTTTCAATTCTTTCAATTCTATTGGCGCCATCCTATATGGAGCTCTCGAAATAGGAACGGTACCTGGAATAAGATCAATGCTAAAATCTACCTCTCGGGCTGGAGGTAACCCCGAGATCTCATCTGGAAATACATCTGCAAACTCCCGTACTACTGGCAAATCTGCCAATGCCTGGCTCGATTTCTGGAGATCTACAGAATAAATAAGGAACCCCTCTGCTCCTTTTTGTAACAATCTACTCATAGTCAGAGCAGATACTAAGGGAATCCGAGATCTGGAACCCTTACCGTAGAATTTCCACTCCTCTGTCATTTCAGGTCTGATCTGACAATCTTGTGAAAACAGTCTACAGTGGCTCTGTACTTAGTCAACATGTCAATCCCGACAATACAATCGAAATCAGATAAACCAAGTACAACACATTCTAAATCGATCTCATGCCCTTCAAACTGTAGTAAGCAATGTCTAACTGAAGTCACAGATATCAAACCACTTCCCAACGGAGAAGAAATAGATACTACAGTCGACAATGACTCAACAGGTAATGAATGCAATAATGCAAAACGTTCAGAGATGAATGTTTGTGATGCACCTGTGTCTATCAACACATATGCAGGATAACCGCAAAGAAAACAGTTACCTGCAATAACATCATATGGCGCATCCTGGGCTTGCTCCTCGGTCAGTGCAAACACCCTAGCCTGCTGTCTAGGAGGTTGACTCACAGTCTGGCTACCTCCTGATCTCTGCTGGGACTGTGCAGATGGCGGCTGGAATGAATGTACGGACGTCTATCTCTCAATCTGAGGCACTGATGCAGATGACCCTGTACTCTGGGATCGCTGTGCACCTCTCTGGGGACAAACTCTGGCAAAGTGTCCATGTTGCCTGCATATGTTACATCTGCCCATCACTCCCTGACACTGCTCAGTGGCATGCCTGCCTCCACACGAACTGCAATAAACACCACTATACTCTGAGCTCTGACCCTGACCTCTCTGTCGGGATCCACTGGAGCTCAACGAACTGCTCCCTGATTTCTTAAACTGCTTGCCCTTTGCTTTCAAAAAATCCTTCTTCCCACTACTATAGATTCCACTATCAAATCGAGGAGGAGGTGGTGGAAACTGTGTGGCGAGCGGTGGCGATCTCTGACCCTGAACACTATAGGAAGCTCCTCGCTGCCTAATCGAGCCAGCCTCTGCTCCCTTCGCTCGATTTAGCGCCTCAGAAAAAGTGTTGGGTCGCCCCGTGTTCATTAAGGTGAAGATATCCGAATTCAAACCATTTATGAATTGATCGGCAACCGCCTCATCATTCCTTGCTACATGAGGTGCAAATCGAAGCAAGGACGAGAATTTGGCAACATACTTCTCTATGTTCCATTGCCCTTGTCTCAAGTTGGCGAACTCTGTCCCTTTGTCTTTTCGGTATGACACTGGAAAGAAACGTTGATAAAATTCATCTTTAAAGACTTTCCAAATAATATAAATACCTCGATGTTCTAAGGCTCGTTTCGCCGTTAGCCACCAACTCTTGGCCACTTCTTGCAATTGATGCCCAATCAGCTTCACTCTACGTTCATCTGTATAGGCAAGTGATTCAAATAACATCTCTATATCATCCAACCAGCTTTCGCAATCCGCTGCATTCTCAGTACCTTTCAAAGTCGGGGGTCGGAATGACTGAAACTGCTTCAACAGAGTCTACATCGGGGTAGCGGTTACGTCCATCTGGGTACCTGACGTACTCCCTTGTTCTGGCACTTGTCTTGCAGCTGGTTGCGGTATCCTTCTAGGCGGCATATCTGGTTATCAAACAAATTAGTACACAAGCTATACAATCTGTCTCAGCCCTCCTCTGATCATATACCTTTGATCTAGAATCGGTTCTGATTCAGTCTTGGCAATTATATGCTGTAAATAAACTCAGATACAATACAACATATAATAAGGAAAGCAATAAATCATGCTAGCACAGCAAAAGTAAGGAAGAAGACTCGATCTACCCCGCTGATTCTATTCTATCTCAGTCTACAGAACCTACTGCTCTGATACCACCTGTTGTGGGGACCCGGGCTCTAACACAATTCTTTTCGGGATTAATCGGATCCTTGTTCAAAAATACGGGTCAAAATTTTGCTTTTAACATTAAATCAAATGTTTATAACTCAAGCACAAGATAATTCTATATTCATTTCATTACAACAAACATAATATACATGCCTCGTTTTATTCATATTCTACAAACCAGTAATTAAATACAGTACATATCAAAAGTACAACTACTAGTTCATCTGCTACGCCCGTGATCACCACGCTATGTCCATCTCTCATCTCTGTCGCGACCCTGATCCTGCCCCACCTGTTGTTATGCACACATACAGACATAACAACAGCCGGAAACTCCAGTGAGAACAAATCCCAGTATAAAACATGTATACATGCTAATACATAATCATAAATCATGAATCAAAGCAATAATAATGGGCTCCATAGTCTATGAAACCAATCTATATAAACATGCAATTCAAATCAAATCATGTCTTGACTCGACTCGACTCTACTCTAGGGATCCCGGTGTGAATAAAACATCACTGTCTGTCACCTACCCTCCCAATCGGGGTAACTGTACGTCTTATTCCTAGACTTCGGTCATGTCTGTATCGAATGTCTACAATCGGAGGATGTCTGCTCCTATGCGTCGATACACCGAACGTCTAGAAGTTTGGCAAATCTGCCAATGACTCTCCTATCTCAAATGCATGAATATAAATCTATAAATGCATAATCATATCAAAAGATTTAAATATAATCTATAAACAAATCATAATCATATCAAAAGACAAGCAACTAATCTAGTATGTGATTTTGTTGGGAAACTCAAATTAAATCTTATTTCAGTTGTGTCTTCCCCAAACAAAACATGCATTATACATTTTGTCGTAGTATAATCGTCGTCGTAGTCGAAGTCTTGTTTTCAAATTTACCAATACAAATCTGAAATGGCATAATCAATGTGTATTCTATCAAACTTCTACTCAATTCAACACATATATGAATTGATAATCAATCTCGATACAAATCGACGGTACAACGGCATAATCCTGCGATACTGATCAACTCACAAATCAATATGCAATAACAATAACTCATACTCTTCATCATAGACATATATCGATTCTGATATTTGCATATTCCCAATTCTATACATGTTGAAAATCATGTCAATAGCATAACATATCCGTTCTTCGATTCGTTTACAATTCTACGATCCTCATAATCATGGGAACACACAATAGAAATCAAATCTGAGTTCTCCCAACATATATATTTCGAACCATGCTGGAATTTAACCATACTTACATCCGTAGATAGCTCTTGATACGGGAACACAAATCTATGCTTGTATTGAAGTTTGGATGAGTATATTTTGCATAACTCAAGTCTAAATGAAAGAAACCTTTCACTTCTTTTGGAATAGCTCTCGATTCTCTCCTGCAAGTCTGAAGAAAGAATGACTCAGCCCAATTGTATATATATATATGCCATGTGTCAACATAAGAATTAAGAGTGGCTTTCTCGCATGCAGCACCGCGGGTGCGCTCCATCTAGACCGCAGATGCGCTCAAGCTTCGGCACTAATTTCATTTTTCAAATTTAACGATCGCGGGTGCGGTGTTGCTTCGTACCAAATTTCCTACCCTACTGGACATTAACCACGGGTGCACTCCTTCTAGACCGCGGGTGCGGTGACCCTACTGTAAAATTGGCCAACTTTCTGTCCATGCACCGCGGGTGCGGTATCAAAAGGGGCGCGGGTGCGGTCTCTTTCTTCAAGCAACACTTCATCTTTTCATTTTATCCACATACAATCTAGGGCATTACACCCCTTCCGATAATCTTTGTTATGAAAGCATGTAAATTACTACAGAAATGGTGTCAAGGATATTTATCATCTGTTTTAATTAAGGATCCTCCTGTTGTTGAATTAAAAGATACAGATTTTGTTTGTGAATTCCAAGATGTATTCCTTGAGGATATAAAGGGCCTAACTCCAGATAGGGAAATATAATTTGCGATTGATGATGTGGTAGGAACCCATCCAATATCTAAAACTCCTTATCGATTGGCTCCTACATAGATGAAAGAATTGAAGGAAAAGTTACAGGAGTTACTTGATAAAGGGTTTATTCGAACGAGCTTCTCACCAAGGGACGCACCAGTTTTTTTTTGTGAAGAAAAAAGATGGCACTCTTCGTTAATGTATTGATTACAGGGAGTTGAACAAAGTGACAATCAAAAAATAAATATCCACTTCCTAGAATTGACGATCTGTTTGATCCATTACAAGGGGCTGCTAACTTTTAAGGTTATCACCAATTAAAAGTAAAGCCAGATGATATCTCAAAAACTGCCTTTTGAACCAGGTATGGGCATTATGAATTCCGTGTAATTTCATTTGGAATAACGAATGCACCAGCTGCTTTTATGGATTTGATTAATAGAATTTTTAAACCATTTCTAGACAAGTTCATGATTGTCTTTATACAAGATATCATCATCTACTCACGAACTATAGAAGAACATCGAGAACATCTAAAATTGGTATTGCAAACTTTGAAAGATAAACATCTGTATGAAAAATGGAAGAATGCAAATTTTACCTGGAACAAGTAACATTTTTGGGTCATATCATTTCTAAAGAATGCGTTTAGGTTGATCCAAGTAAGATTGAAACTGTTAATAACCTGCTATGACCAACTATTGTTGCCGAAGTACGTAGTTTTTTGGGGTTAGCTGGTTGTTATTGTCGTTTTATAGCGAGATTCTCGAAAATATTATTTCCCTTAACTGATTTGTCAAGAAAAGATGTGAAATTTGTATGGAGTGAATCGTGTGACCGAAGCTTTCAAGAATTGAAACCTAAGTTAACATCAGCACAGATTCTTGCGATTCCAAGAGGACCAGAAGGATTTGTAGTGTATAGTGATGTGTCAAAACATGGCTTAGGAGCAGTCTTAATGCAACATGGGAAATTGATTGTTTATTCATCAAGACAATTAAAGGAATATGAAAAGAACTATCCCACACATGATTTGGAACTGGTAGCAGTTATATTTGCATTAAAAATAGGGCTACATTACTTGTAAATTTATACTGATCACAAGAGTTTAAAATACTTTTTCATGCAAAAAGAACTGAATATGCGACAACAACGATGGTTGAAATTAGTGAAAGATTATGACTGTCTCATTAATTATCATCAAGATAAAGTAAATGTTGTTGTAGATGCGCTAAGTCGAAAGTCCAGTTCTATTGCCACATTGAGAGTAAAAGAACAAATCTTACGGGATTTACAAAGTTTGCAGATTGAAGTTATTCCAAAGGGAGCTGCAATTCGACTATCATCTCCTATGGTTCGACCAACAATTGAACACATAATCAAGGTCAGTGTAGATAGTGAGTTACAATGACAGACAACGAGACGTGGAAAAAGGGAATTTGAAGTTTGAATTGAACATGGAAGGAATATGTATGTATCGAGGTAGATTATGTGTGCCAAAACAGAGAACTATTAGAACCAACATTCTTATTGATTCTCATTCTACACCCTACTAAATTCATACATGAGGTACAAAATTGTACTGCACAATGCCTAGTCGACAAAAAAGTTATGCTGATGTGCGACGTCGTCAATTGGAATTTCAGGTCGGCGATCATGTTTTTTTAAAAATATCACCGTTGAAGGGTATTTTACGTTTCGCTAAGAATAGAAAATTAAGTCCAAGATATATTGGTTCATTTGAAATCTTGGACAGAACTCGAGAAAGAGCGTACCGAATTGCATTACAACCGAATCTTTCAAGTGTCCATAATGTCTTTCACATTTCAATGCTATGAAAGTTTTTGACCAATCAGTCTCACATCCTTTATTATGAACCATTGGAACTTGCATCGAATCACTCTTATGAAGAACGGCAGGTTCAAATACTCGATAGGAAATCAAAAATATTGTGAGGCAAGGAAATACAATTGGTAAAAATATTATGGCGCAATCATGAAGTTGAAGAAGCAACTTGAGAACGAGAAGACAAAATCCAACAGAAATATCCTGAAATAAGTGGTATGTCAAATTTCGAGGACGAAATTCATTGAATGAAGGGGGAATTGTAATGCCTGGTAACTCGTACAAATGATTAATATGTTTATGTCGTTTGTTATGCGCTTATCGAGTCATTATGACTTACATGAATGATGCCGCTAGTGGTCCATGTATTATACATATGGACCTATTGACATCGATTGATATATTGAATATTTAGATTGAATATGATTTCTATATTGTTCATTGTGTATTGAGAATGAATATGTGTCTAAATAGTTATAGTAAGATGTGTAGGTAAAGTATAATGGAAGTTGGTATAGAAATGAAGGAATTGAGATAAAAATATGGCATTTTTTCGAATATTTATTTGAATATTGATCCAAACTATGTGAGGATACAACAATTAGAAAGTTAAGAGATAAGGCTACAAATTTAATGCTTTGGGTTTTGTCCAAATCATTGTGGAAGACAAGCAAAAAGCGCCCCAATGTGTGTCGTGCGTATCATCATTCTCGCACTGACACATTTTGGTAGAATGAGCATAACGCTTTCTCAGATATTCAAATGACATGAGGCCAATTGGAGATGAAAGCCACGACATAGAGCTACAATTTCATGTTGACCACCTTTTCAAATTATGAAAGGAAGATGTTCGTTTGTTGCAAAAACCGTTGAGACTATGTGCAGGGGGCATCCCAGCGGTCAAATATAATTCCCCTAGCGCTTCTGTACCAAATTTTAGGTATTTTGACAGAAAGGCTCGCGCTGGGGTTGTCATTTTCAACGTCCCTAACGCCCATGCACGAATGTGTGAGTTAGAAACACGATCTTTGTGATTTAAATGGTTAATGATCAAGTGCTTCAACCATTTTCACCATTCCACGATCAAATCTCAAGGAGAAAACAAGAGAGAAAAGAAGGATTTGCCAATTTCTTCTCTCAAGTGATCCTCCATCTTTTCTTATTCCTCAAATTGAAGCTAGAATTGAACTCTCTACCACAAGAGCATCTTAGGGTTGTAAGTATTCACCTATCAAATGTTGGTTTTCATATGTAGAGAACTATATATAGTAACTTTCAACCATATGCTCAAGTATGAAGGTAGTAATTGAATTATTAATGATTTTTATGACATAGGACCAAGGAACTTTATTCTACCGGTGTTCATACGTTTGGAAAGTAATTTGTCATGTTCTTGAAGTAATACATACGTAATATTATTAGTTTCAAATATTTTATATTGATTATTGTTATATGTACTTTGTTAATATGTTTATTGATGAAAACATAGCACCATATTTCATTGTTATATGTTAAATATGAAAGATCATGAATGTTCAACAGAGGTGCTATGTCATGACATGAAAATGGTACGAAACGAATGAAACAGGTTATTATATCATATACGAGCTCGTTGATATCATGGGTGGTTTTAGGCCCACCAACCTATTGGTCTGTAACGTCTGAAAAACTAACCTACGTAAACCACATGCATGCAAAATTTAATTGTTTTAATTAATTGATTTTAAATGCTAGCATGATGTTTATTATATGATTAAATATTTGATTGCAAGATTAAATGAAAATATGACACGATTACATGAAATTAAGGATTTTACCCGAATATTTGATATTATGCATATGAAAGGAGACTGGGACGACCAAGACAAGAATATGAAATTTCATTTAATTAATGACAAGGCTTCCTGATATGATTAAAATTGATTTAATTTTTTCTAAAAATGTTAGAGTTCGAATTATTTTACGAGTCGAGCTCGGTTTTTTCCCTGGAAACCGATATTGGGCAAACAAGAAGTTTTAAAAGATCAAAAATATTAATTTTGGGAAACTTATTTTATAAACTTTTATTATTTAATTAATTAAGTGTTATTGGGTCCAATTTTATTAATTTTTTTAGGCCCAATTACCCTTAAGCATGCTAGCCCAAAACCAAAGCCCATTAGCATATTAATTATTTATAAATAAAGATATTAGGTCTTCAAACCCTCACAATTCTCACCAATCAACCGTAAATCACATCCTTCCACACACAATTAAGATTTTCAAAATTTAAGAAGAAATAAAATCTTGTGTTCTTCATCGTCTGGTCATCCAACGTCGTACCCTCACCGAAGATCGTTTATTCGAGCGTTATAAATGCAAAGGCACGTTTCCTAAACTCTTTTATCATCATACAAATCATAATATTCTTGATTTAATTGATTATGCATGAAAAATACATGGGTTCGATTATATTATGGTATTGTACATATTTTCAACGTTTTTACGATTTTACACTTGTTTTAAAAGAATCGTTATGAACCCAACAGACACGCTGCCAAAACATGATAAAATATGATTAATTTATGGACAAAACATGATGAAATAATAGAGGAAACAAGATGGAAACCGTAGGCAAAGAATCAGAGAAGAACCGTGAGTTTGGGGTTGGCTTTGTGTACATGTGGTGGCTCAAGGGGCTCGATTGTTTTGCATGGGGCTTGGGGGCTCGGTCAGGGCTGGGTCTGGGTCAGGGTCAGGGGTTGTCTCGGTTTGTGGCTTGGTTGGGTCCTAGGGTTGCTAGGGTTTGAGTTCTAGGCTTGTGGAAGGAGTCCACCCGAAGTGGGACTCCTCCCATATTCAAGGGCAGAAGTTGTTCGGGAAAGAAGAGGGGCTCGTGGCTTGGTCTGGGGCTAGCTGGTTCATCAGGGTCCTAGGGTGATGGGAAGGGCTCGGGCTAGGGTCCGGAGCGGATGGGTGCACTGTGGCTCGAGCCAAACTAGGGAACGTGAGGATGGCAGCAAGGTGTACGCGCAGGTTGCTATTCTGGTTCAGGAGCTTCGATACTTGGTTCTAGAGATTGGGCTGGTCTGGGCGTGGTCCAGGGATGGTTAGGATCAGGTGGGCTCGGTGGTGGCTCGGTTGGAAGTGTCCAGGTTTGACTAGGAGACTTGGGCGTGAGGTTCACCATAGGCACAAATTTTGGGTTCGGTTCCAGCAGGGTTTGGGTGAACTAGGGCTAGGTTCTATGGGCTGGTCTTGGTCAAGAGGGAGCCTAGGTAAGTTGGCTAAGGTTTTTGTAACGCCCCAGATTCGACGACTGTCATCACTGTATCAAGACAGGTCTTTCCAGCGTGCTTATGTCTTCACTCGCACGCACCCTAGGAAACTTTCCAGGGGTCACCCATCCCAAAATTGCCCCAAGTCAAGCACGCTTAACTTTGGAGTTCTTATGTGATGAACTACCGAAAGAAGATGCACCTTCTTGATATGAGTAGTACCAATCAAATCTTTTAAGCCCTCCTCAATTGTACAGTCCATTATGTTGAACAGTCTCGGAATCCCTCTCATTCTGGTGTGGGATCGGTTCATTCATGTTCCCTCCACCTAGAAGCCTGTCAGGAGCCGCTCATTGTCCGTGTAACCTCATGGCACCGGCGATCAGCCCATGCCCTCTTCGGCCCCGGGCCTCATGTGCCCAGCTTCTTCTTGGTTCGTCATCGAACCACACTGTACTAAGAGAGGTCAGCTCTGATACCAACTGTAACGCCCCAGATTCGACGACCGTCCTCATTGTATGAAGACGAGTCTTTCCAGCGTGCTTATATCCTCACTCGCACGCACCCTAGGAAACTTCCCAGGAGGTCACCCATCCCTAAATTGCCAAAGTCAGACACGCTTTAACTTTGGATTTCTTATGTGATGAGTTACCAAAAAGAAGATGCACCTTCTTAATATGAATAATACCAATCAAATCTTTTAAGCCCTCCTCAACTGTACATTCCATTACATTAAACAGTCTCGGAATCCCTCTCATTCCAGTGTGGGATCGGTTCACTCATGTTCCCTCCACCTAGAAGCCTGTCAGGAGCCGCTCATTGTTCGTGCAAGCTCATGGCACTGGCGATCACCCCCCGCCCTCTTCAGCCCTGGGCCTCACATTTTGGTTTGAGGTGGCTCGGGCGTGGCTCGAGTAAATTGGGTGATGGCTCGGTGTGTTCGAGTGAAGGTCATTATTTAAAAAATTAAAAGGAAAATTAGAATCATGGCTCCACGGGTGTGGTTCATGGCTCCCAAAGGTAGAATAAATATTAAAAATGTTATGTTTAAAATTTGGGATGAAAATAATGAGTTTTTTTTATTTATCCAGGAGTTTATCGCCGCACGAAATGTTAATTAAAGAATTAATTAAAAAGTGTAGTTTTAAGCTTTATAAAATTATGGGAAATTATATTTAATCCAATGTCACTAAAAGTGAGAAAAAGATAAATTCGTGAATTTTTACGTCCAGGGGTAAAACGGTCTTTTTACACTTAGGAAAATAAGAAAACGCTTGGCAGCATCCCGAATGATCATAATGTATGTTAAATGATATTCCATGATTTATTACGATGATTTTGACGATAATATGTTATTTTATGATTTATTTTTAAGATGTTCAATTTTTAATGTCTAAAATGTTATTTTTTGAAAGTTATGCTATTTTATGATTTTAAAGAAAAGAAAAAATATTTTGAGGGATGTGAATTAACTGTGACATATGATATATGACTTGTGAGGGATCCGTTTATGTTGAGGACGGTAAACTTACAATTTTATGGGGATGTCGTGAGAGGAAAAGGCCAGAGGGAACCCATTTACGGGAAAAGGCCCCCAAGGGAATCCATTTATGGGAAAAGACCTCTGAGGGAACCTGTCTATGGGAAAAGACCTCCGAGAAAACCACGACGACCGTATTTTCATGGTGGATCCTAGTGCACACCCCCATGGGCCATGTGGAGCTGAAGACTGATCAATCGACCAAAGGATAAAAGCTAGTCATTTTCAAGTATCAAACTTCACACAAAAATAATATATGATTGAAAGTTTATGATTTTAAGGATTTTATAATATATGATTTGTGATGATGATTAAAGCTATTTTTAAAATGATTTATTTATAATCAAAACATATTTTAAATGTTTACTGTTGACATCGGATTTTGTGTTCACGAATCGGAATTACTGTTGACTTCGGATTTACTGTTCATTTCGGAATTACTGTTCACGCACTACAGTTCATCACTCTCGGTTTTACTGTTCATTCGCCGGATTTACTGTTCATTCGCCGGAGTTACTATTCACGCGGATTACTGTTCATTTACCGGATTTACTGTTCACGTACTGTTCACCCGAAAAAAAAAATAAAAAAAAAATTTGGGCAATATGCTTGATAGTCAGTTTCAGCCATTGTTGGTAGAATTTGGGAAAAGAATGGAGGAATAATTTAAACATTTGCGTGAAAGGTATGAGCGAGTGGATGAGAGTCGAAGGATGAGTAAAGAGGAGAGAAGCACGGCGACACGAGCGAGGAGTTCAAAACGTGGATATCAAGGTACATCGCAATTCTCACATAATTGTATTTCTGATATTCGATGTTTATGGTATCTAGAGGTAGGACATGATTTTCATCATTGTCCAAATGAGGATGTGAAGGTAGTGGATTCCACTTCCAACCTTCCCAAGCTTGTGGATGATTTGAATGTTGATACTTCAATTGCGTCTCATGCGAGTATTGAGTGTTGTGCTGTGCAGGGTGAGTTGTTAGATGATGTGCAAGTTGTTTCTTTTGCTCAACTGTCTACGAATGTAATTTGTATTGATGAATCAATTTGTTATGAGTTGAGAGAAAAAGAAAATGAGATGGTCGAAAAAAAGAGTGATAAAAAGAGTGAGATGGCCATCGATGAAAATAAAGAGTTGTGCGAAAAAGAGGCCAAACATACAGAAAAAGAAATTATATATATGGCCCAAAAGAGTGAGGATGAGCGATTCTTTATTTTGAATAAACCACTTCATGTACATCTGTGCAAGGTTGGTTTATTTTATTTTAATGAAATAGCCGGTTCGATCCCGAGCATTATTAAACTCTACTTGCAGGATTGTGGAAAAGGCATAAAATGTGTTGATCTTCCTAGCTATCAAGAAAGACAAGATTTGAGGACAAATCTTTTTAAAGAAAGGGAGTATGATATGAATCTAGCCAGCCACTATGCGTTTCAAGAACCAATCCCGAGAGGACGCTTGAAGATGTTGAATGTTGCCCTTCATCCAACCAATGAAGGGTTGGAAACAAGGCTCGAGGGGTTCGGGTTGCATCACAATCAAGTAGAGGATGAATTGGAGGAAGCAAAATTTCCAAAACCCTCGGCGCTCGAGCGGTCAAATTCTACCGCCCGAGCGGGAACAAGCCAGAAGACCTGGCGCTCGAGCGGTAATATCCTACCGCCCGGGCGCGACTGCTGCGAGGAGAATTCTAGTTTCCTAAGTTTAATTAAATTCTAAATTAATTATTGATTTGTTATCTTTAATTATGCAATTTTCTATATTTAGGGTTTTGTTACCTATATATAAGCTAGAATACCATGTAAACTATTAATTATTCAGATTATTATTGATATTTTATCATTGTTCTTGAGTTTTCTCTCAAACAATTAAAGCTTTTGCTTTGTCAAACAAAAATCAAACTTATCAAAGTTTTTAACTTTGTGGCGTTTGTCGATCGTGCTTGTGCGGATTGTCGTCGACTTGTTCTTCGAAGGTTCGTTATAATCTCGGTTGTTTATCTCGTGATTATTTTTTGCTAGACTTTTAATAGTTTAGAGGTTAAAATCACAACACACACACTTGATTCAAAAGATCGGGACAACAACGATTCCTTGTTCGTTATCGAATTGAGGGCGCGATTCGATTTTAATCGTGTTTGCTATTCGTCGTACAAAGATTCAGATCAAAGGGATGTGAAGGATTGGAGGCAACTTTTTTCATTAAACAATGCATGGCTTGCTCATGCACTTTATCACTTTTTCAATAACTAAGAAAAATTCCTCCTCCCTTCTCTCCTCATGTTTTTGGCCGAAATTTAGAGGCTATTTTCTCTCAATATTTTTTCTTCAATTGTTGATGAAAGCACAAAAACTTCTCAAAGATAAATGCCTTACATTTTCTAGTGCAAGTGTAAGGCGGGATTAAGCTTTTTGGTGGCGGACCTAATTTGAAGGAAGGAGTCCAAGAGCAAAGAAAGCTTGTAGAGAGTCAACCATTCAAAACTCAAGTTGTTTACAACTTGGTTGGAGCCAATAATCAATCCTTGTGATTGATAGGTAAATTATTAAAACACCCTATGTATGACATTTTGTTTTTAATGTTATTTGCTACACAACTAGTATGGTGCTCGATTTTTCTTATTTGAAAAACATATTAAAACTTCTGTTGCACTTCCAAGCACCGAAAACGATCCGCTTTCAAGTGGTATCATGAGCTATGGTTACAATTTTAGTGTATCAAATACATGATATTATATTGAGGTCAATTTCTAACCACATGAAAAAATTCGTCGCATCAAATCGAGGCCAATTCTTGGGGATGTTTTGGGCAGCATGTTGCTGCCCATTTGGGGCTTCTTGGGCTGCCCGAGGTGCTGCCCGTTTCGGGTTGAAAGGGCAGCCGAAGGAGCTGTCCGAAACCCCCTCTTTGAAAAATAAATAAAAAAATTTGTTGGCCGGAATCTGGCGAAGGAGCTCCAGCAACGACGATGACGACTAGTGTTTCCAAAAGTGTTTTGGAATATCAAAGTGTCATGGGTCTTGAGTTGTTGGGCCATTAGATGGCTAACACAATTTGTGAATTTAAATGGGCAAAAATATTTTTGGTGAGAAATGTCTTATTGGGCCCTTAAGTTTAAAACCACAAAATTTGTGTATATTTTCTCATAAAATAAATAATTGAAGTTGGACTTTAATTATTTATGGTAAATTGTGATTTACGAAAAATTCAGTTATAAATAAATTAATTAGAAAGTAGACAAAGGAGTTTTTTTATTTTGTTGATTTAGTTTATAATCGTGACAGTTAGTGATTGGATCAAGATATATAATATTGTATCAATTGATTATTTGGATAATTAACTGATGGTGTATGATATTGATATTATGCATGAAGGATGATCAAAAGCCCAAGCCCAATTTGCTAGGTGTATGCTATGATATTTTGTGTTGAATGATTGTAATAATTATCAATTTATAAGTGGGTTTGGTTTATGGCCTGTCCCACTCCATGAGATGTATCCCTTTTTGTCATGGATATTTATTTGTAAATATTAGTCTAGTGGAAGATCAAGATTGGAAGATGGTGGCATTGATGATTATGAAGATCGAAGACATGTAAATATTGGAGGCTCATGTAAGAGTTGCACTAGCATCCCATTCATTTCCTTAGGATTGGACCTAGGCCCGTGCTTAGCTCACACAGACCATTAGTTTTGGGGCGATTGATCATCCTTGTTTACTTTACTGTTTATATGCATGATATGTTATAAATAATGAGTATGTGCGTTATTATTATGATAATAACAAAGTTGCATGAATCTGGCAAACGTACGATCAAACATGGCGAGCTTTCAAACAAAATTAATGATGAGACATTTCAAAAATAAAAAACCCTGGTTTTGAATAAGATTCAAAATAATATCATGCCCGAAAAGGAGAATTACAAAGGTGTTTATAATTTCCATGTCTTCCATCTACAATGGCTGCATGATGAACGCTACTCGTGCTCGGGGCTCGGCTCATATTATTGGGGGAGCACTTGACACCAGAAAGCTGTGACATCCATTTTCATGGTGATGTGAACTACGTGGAACTCCCATGATTTCGGCTCATAATTTTGAGGGAACTCATGGCGACTGTCCATTAATGTTCAATATCGATGGGTAAGGCTTGACATGTAAAGATGAACGATGTCATATTATTGGGTCCTTATAAAAGTTAGACAAAAGTTTACGTAAAGGGTTGCATGGAGATGCAATTGGAAACTACCTTTTAGGAATTATGATAAGCTGATATTATTCGGGATCATAATTTGCTAATTGGACCTTACGTACCTACTGAGGAAAGGAGTTTCTCGTTTTCACTGGGAGCGAAAATTTATAAAGTAAAAGTCCATAATTTATATCTTATTAAATATTTTAAAATAGTTATTAACATTTATATGGTTTTACTTTTAAGTACAATTTTGACATTGTCTTCGATTCGCAATCCGCAATCTGCAATACTCGACAAACTCATTTTAACTGGACCTAATTACCTCAATTGGCTAAGAAATCTGAAAATCGTCTTGAATTCAGAAAGGATAACATATACACTTACTGAGTCGCCCCCTGTTGAGGCTCCGACTGGCTGCACTCCTGAGAAATTTCAGACTTACAAGGATTGGTGTGACCATGACACTCGAGCTAAGTGTTAGATGCAGGCTTCTATGAATGATGAGCTGCAGAGGCGTTTTGAGGATGCAAAGAGTGCTGCTGACACTCATTTGCATCACAAGGAGCTCTTTGGTTAACAAACACGGCCTCTTATGCATGCTACCGTCAAGGAGGTGATCACTTTACGCATGCGAGATGGGGCCTCGGCCCATGAGCATGGCCTAAAGATGATTGGGCTTGTGGATAAGCTTGTGGATAAGCTTGTTTGCATGGATCTTAAGTTTCCATCGAAGTTGACCACCGAGACCACCGACGTGTTGCTCTTGTCACTGCCTAGCTCATTTGATCTATTTGTGGTGAATTTACACATGAACAAGATGGAGCCTACCCTTGAGGAGTTGGTGAACATGCTTGTTACGTTTTAGTCCACCATCAAGAAAGAGAAGCCGGTTATGGGGTTCTTCATTTGTATGAAGACTGGTCCACCTGGGAAGGGAAAGAAGCGTTCTTTCCAATGTCCCAAGAAGAATGTGCCCTTGAAAAGAAAGCTCTGAATCCCGTTGTGGCAGCCACATCAGTAAAGTCTAACAAGACTGCTGATATCTGTCATCATTGCAAGAATCCTGGATATTTGGAGGCTTAACTGCAGAGAATAGCTTGCCCAGAAGAGTTCTGGAAACGGTATGTTCTTTATTGAAGTAAACATTTCAAATAACTCTACTTTTTTGGTATTAGATACCGGCTACGACTCACATCTCTATAATGATTTGCAGGTGATGGGAAGAAGTAGTAGACTAAGAGAAGGTGAGACCTTCTTGAGTATGGGTAATGACGCAAGAGTTGCTGCCAAAGCCATTGGAGATGTTTAGTTGCTTTTGAACAATGATTTTAAGTTAATTTTAAGTGATGTTTTGTTTGTACCAGATTTGGTTAAAAACATTGTTTCCATTTCTATGCTTGATAAAGATGGATATTCTTGTTTGTTTAGCAAAGGTGTTGCAACATGTAAAAAATGAATGTTTAATTGGTACCGGAGAACTCGAAAACGATATCTATAACTTAAAATTGAAAGATATTCCACTAAACAAAGTCCAAGAAATAACAACAACAAATAAGAGAAAAGAAGATACTCTAAATTCGGCACAATTATGTCATACTCGATTAAGACATATTTCCATGAGAAAGATGAACAAGCTAGTGGGAGTAGGCATGTTTGATATGTCTGATATTAATTCTCTCACGACTTGTGAATCCTGTCTGAAAGGAAAGATGACCAAAATTCCCTTTACGGGCCATGTGGAGCGAGCCAAAGGGTTATTGGATTTGATCCATACCGACGTGTGCGGTCCTCTTAGCATCACCACTAAGCATGGACATGGCTACTTCATCACCTTTACCGATGACTTTTCGAGGTATGGGTATGTGTATTTGATGAAATACAAATTTAAAGCCTCTGAAAGGTTCAAAGAATTCAGAAGTGAAGCAGAGAAACAGTTTGGACGAAGCATCAAGTCACATCGATCGGATCGAGGTGGTGAGTACTTGAGTGCCGAGTTCCAAGTGTATCTTAGGGAGAATGGGAATCTCTCGCGGTGGACTCCGCCTGCTACACCACAGTTGAATGGTATTTCAGAACGTCGTAACCGGACTTTGATGGACATGGTTTGGTCTATGATGGGGTTCACGGAGTTTCCGCCATCCTTTTGGAGATATGCACTTGAGACAGCGGCACTGTTGTTGAACAATGTCCATTCAAAAGCAGTTGACAAAACACTATATGAGATATGGATGGGTAAGCCTCCCAAATATTCTTATCTTAGAATACGGGGATGCCATGCTTATGTAAAGCAGACATTGGGAGATAAATTTGATAGTCGATCCATTTTATGTTAATTTGTGGGATATCCAAGAAATTCAGTTGGATACTATTTCTATCATCCCCAAGAAACAAAGGTGTTTGTTTCTAGCAATGCAATCTTTTTGGAAAAAGAATTTCTATTGGATAGAAAAGGGGAGATGATAGAACTCGAAGATGTTCGAGAGACTCCCACAATTAAATAACCTACACCCGAAAAGCCAAGATAGGACATACAAGCTCCTAGAAGATCCGAGAGAGTCTCGAGACTACCTATGAGGTATGGTCTGCTTCTTGAAGAGGGCCATGATTGAGCTTAACCATGGATGTGATCCATTAACCTTCAAGAAAGCATTATCTGATGCGATTCATCCAAGTGGCTTGAAGCAGTGGAATCTGAGATGAATTCCATGCATTCCAACCAAGTATGGAATCTTGTGGATCCACATGAGGGAATTTTTCTCATATGGTGTAAATTGATTTACAAAAGAAAACATGGGGCGGATGGGAAGGTATTGACCTTCAAGACGCGATTGATAGCAAAAGGATATACTCAAAGACAAGAAGTTGACTTTGAGGAAACCTTTTCTCCAGTTGCAATGTTCAAGTCTATAAGGATATTGCTAGCCATAGCTGCATGGTGTGACTATGAGATATGGGAGATGGATGTCAAGACAGCCTTTCTTAATGGGGATATTAAGGAAGAGATTTACATGTCTCAACCTGAAGGGTTTACATCTGTCGAAAGTGAGCATATGGTATGCAAACTTCAAAGATCTGTTTATGGTCTAAAGCAGCGTCTAGGAGTTGGAACCTCAAATTCGATAGTACAATCAAAGAGTTTGCTTTTACTAAGAATTTTGAGGAACCCTGTGTGTATAAGAAGGTCAGTGGGAGTGCTGTTACATTCTTGGTGCTTTATGTTGATGACATTCTACTAAATGGGAATGATGTAGGGATGTTGTAATCAACTAAAATATGGTTAGCAATTAAGTTCTCGATGCAGGAGTTGGGTGAAGCATCTTTTGTTTTGAGAATACAGATCCATAGAGATAGATCTAAAAGATTTCTTGGTCTCGCCCAGTCCACATACATTGATACCATTGTGAAGTGGTTCTTGATGGATGAGTCCAAGAGAGGACATCTACCAAAGTGTCACGGTGTGTCGCTATCCTCGCTTCACTACCAAGCCATATGCTCGACCCTAGACTAACCTAGCCCAGACCAGACCCAAACCAGACTCTCCTAGGACATGACTGAACCCTCCTGTACCAACCTAGCCCTGGATTGCCAGTGCCTGCACACTAGTGCACCAGAAACGCGCCTGACATGGCCATCGCATAATAACTCCACCCTCTCAATCCAAGCCACACACTACGACCAGCCACCCATGGACCGCCCAGATCTTCCACCTAGATCCACCATAGATTTAACCATGGCTCAGGTTGGACCCATGCATGTTGCCCCTCTACCCTTACATGATCGAGCCAAAAACGACTCCAAAACCCTACGAGCTGATCGGCCCTCTACATGGCTTGATCCAGTTCCGATTTTCATATTTAAACACCTTCAAACCTGCTGTGATTATGTTCGAGTAGGTGCCCGTCGAGCCAAGTGTTGGCCGAGGGTTCATATTTAAACTCTATGTATGAACAGTCTTTATTTTAATAATATTTGAATTTATTGTTTTGGCACTTCTTTATCTGTATACCCATGATAGTTGCATAGATAAAGTACTTGAATATACAAATAGTAGAAAGAATATGAGATGCTCATATGATGAGTATCATGAAACTCATATTTGGAATACTGTATATTCTAAACAGTTCCTAGTCGATTCAGCCGCCGCTAAGAAGGATATAGACCGCTCGAGTTCGAGACTAGTATCTGCGATGTGAGTACCATGTTTCATTGGTAGGGGACATTGTGATGTCCGAGCATGCAGATAGGTGCTCCATGTAGAGTGCACTGAACAACCCTCCATAAAGGACTTTCTAAGTGGTTCTCACTTATCGAGTGGAAAAGTCCTAGTTTATGGTTGTACACCATTAGTCCTTATGACCCGGGACAACATTGAGACTCTATGTGCTAGAATTACACTTTGACTTGTTTACCGACTCTCATGGGGTCATCAGGTGGCAAGGTTGGGTGTTCTGTCGAAACATATAGGAGTCGATGCATTGTAGTCGGGGATTCACTGCTTACCTTCGGGTATGGATATCCTATGTGTTCTCATGTATGTGTAGTATGAAATCTCTGATCAGAGTATGGTGGTAATTATGAAAGGGGTTTCATAGATTACACCATCGATGCAACTACAACATGACACATAGTATCGATTCATTGACAACTCTCGATATACCAATGGTTGTCGAATCGATCGGGATATATGAGTTGAAGGGACCGTACTGTACGCTAACCATAATTGAATGGTTCTTGCAGACACTATCATTTGATACCTAGGGAATCATGTAAGCGATGCTGCTAGGCGTTTAACATGATTGGTTGAATACTATCAGACTTGAGTTCTGACGTTCTTGTTATCAAGGAGTTGATAAGTAAGAATGGAGTAATTGGGTTATGCTCATATCAGGACATGTTTAGTTCGAATCATATAGAGATGTGAACCCACGGCTAGTTGTATCAATGAACCATTGAGGGCCACACAAGTACTATCTTTCTAGATCCCGTTGAGAAGTAAAATAGTTCAATGTGTTGAACGGCTTATAAATGAGTTTATAAACTTGAGGAAAAATAGAAGTATGACTTCTATGAGGGAAATGTAATTTTTAATTTATGAATGTGTTCTTAAATTAAAACTTGGCCAAATAAATAATGTATTTGAAAATTGTGATTTTCATAAACATTATTATGGACTAAATTAAATTAATTCAAGTGTTGAATTAATTAAACACTAGTGGGCCTAGTAGAGTCAAAATAAATAAATTAATTCAAGTGTTGAATTAATTAAATAACATTGGGCCTTGTAGAGCCCAATTGGAAATAATTATTTAACTAGTGGGCTTGAGTAAAATCAAGCATTGTTTAATTGGACTCAAATATGTTTGAGACAATTTAAATTAAAAGTCCATTGGCCCTTTGTAAATGTTACAAGCCTACTTAATTTGCATGCTTGGGAGGTGAAGGGTTGTGGATTATTTTTGATTAAAATATTGGCATGGCATGCACATGCTTCCTTTAGCTTTTCCCACAACCAAGACAAGTGATTCACTCTCCCATTCAAACTCACCTTGGCCGAAAATATTGAGGGGAATTCTCCTAATTTTTCTCTCATTTTTCTTCTTCAATTGTTGAGGAAAGAAATCACTTCTCAAAGAAAAATCTTCTTATTTTTCTAGTGCAAAGTAAGAAGGGTTCTAGTTAGCAAGTGGTGGGCCTAATTTTCGAAGGAAAGGAGGAGAGCTTGTAGAAGGTCATCCCATCAAGAGCTAAGGTGTTTACACCTTAGTTGGAGCCATCATCATTCCATTGTGATTGATAGGTAACGATTTCTCAACATCCTATGAATGTCATAGTTGTGTTTTTGTATTTGTATTGAGGTGCTCGAAATTTTATGCTAGAAAATATGATTTTCGAAAATTTTGTTGCTTCCGTTGCCTTTCAAGCATCTAAAATCGATCCCCTTTCAGATTAGGCCCCTAGACACCTTCAAGTGAATAAAAAGAGATTTTTCCATGCGTAACCCTTAAAAACATACATAAATCAGCAGTTCTATCATATATCATGCATGATCAATCAAAATTATGTAATGTGGTGTGAACGATGAGAAAACGAAGGTTTAGGGCGTGTCTTTACGTCTAAACGCTCGAAAAAATGCACAAACGATGCGAGAGACGAACACTAGAGGCACGGGACGACATTCTTTATGAAATCTCCTTGAAAAACCGACCAAATTTTCTCTTGTTTTTGTGTGCGCTGCCGTGAGGGATTTGGGGAGGGAGCTAGGGTTTTGAGTGAAAATAATGAGAGAAAAATACCCTAAATTCTACTATGTACATGAGTAGCAACATAGGCCCAAAATCTTACTAAAACTGGCCCAATAACACATACGTAAAATATTTTATTCAGATGATACTAGAAGCCCTACTTCATTCAATCTAGTAAATTATTCAATATAAATATATAATCATGTCTTAAACATGCATTTAATACTTTTAAAACAATTAATTAAACATTTTTTCTAATACCCTAGATTTGCATGCAGTTGGATTGCGTTATCGCATTTTGGACTTTACAATGCGCCTCTTTTTGTAATGATCATGTGCCACTAGGCTGAACCAACATGAGCCTTAGAATATACCCATACACCACTTCTGGTCAGGAATTTAGGTACTTAAACCTGAAGGTCCTAGATTCAAGTTTTGGGGAAGGCGAAAGAAATCACTTTCCAGATATGGGATATTCTACAAGTGACTGTGCATGGGCATGGGCTACGGCTCGTGTTGGACAATCTTAACGACCCATGACCAGTAGTGGTGCATGGGTATGGGCTAAGCCACATGTTGGTTTAGCCTAATGGCCCATGATCGCTACATTATATCTCCAAGGAGTTGAAAAAGTTACTGGGTCATGTCTCTCTCTACCTCTGTGTAGAACCCGTAACTTAAACTACGTATAAGCCATGCATAATTCTAGTATTTAAATTTAAAATGATTTAATTGCATGAGTATTTAAATTTAATTATTTTATTATTTTATGCAGTCGTTTAAATTTTTATCATTTCAGTTAATTCAGTGAGGCCGGACTGGAGTTGGAGTTTTGAGATAGGATTTATTTTAGCTAGCAAGTAAGTTGATTTAAGTTAAAAAGGAAGTTTAAGGAATTATTTTAGTTACTTGAGGTGAGTAGAAAATAAATTCATTTATGTTCCATAATTAAGGGGTTAGTTCACTAAATTATTTAAAGGATAGGTGAGGCTTTTAAGGGTTATAAATTTAGTAACTAAACAACAATTTCCCTTCATTTTTATTGTAAGATTTCAGCCCCTAGATGATTAAGCAACATGCCTTGCCACCTCACCACCTTTGACCCTTTCTTTGCATTTAATTAGTAGGATAATTCTTTTATTTTTGGGAGCACCATTTAATTAATAATCAACTTTATTTTAACCTAGACTAGCTTGTAAATAATCGGCCACTTCACCCCAACAAACACCAACAAATCATTTGTTATCAAACCAAAATTCAAAATTCAAAAGGTGGAGACTTGGTCTTGATTTGTTCCCTATATCTTGCAACCATTTCTCTCACTCTCTTAACCACCCTTTCCCCTCCCCCATCACCGAATTAGAGAGTATTTCAGAGTGAAAAAACCGTGAGAATTCAGTGGGAGATAGCTGAGAAAAATCGAGTAAGAAGAAAGGTAGCAAAAGCGCTCCACCTCCTCCGCGCCGTATCGTCTTATTCATTCGTTTTCGTTCAAAACGAAACCAGGCATGCATATGTTCTTCCTTGACTCTTCAATCAAGTCCTATTATCATTTATTTTCATTGCATGATCATTATTTCTATGGCAAAAACCGAAACATAGCAAGATTTTTTAAGAAAACAACATGCAGATTTTTTTCGATTTCTATGAAAGCTTCACGGGTTGCTTTGTTTTGTGGGTTTCAGGTATTGAATCGATTCCAGGTTCCCAAAGCTGCTCCTAAGCATGTAGTATGACATGTTAGGATCACATTTGTCAATTGATTTGAGTCTCATGCTAGCCGAAAGCAAGAAATGACAGCAACTCCCCATTTCTGCCCAAGTGTGTCTCGAAAATTGTTTCTGCTGTCAAAGGAGAAATGAATCTGATCATGGCTGCCCCAAGGCCTATAGCCATGAATAGATCACTTCCCTATCATTTCTAAGACGTGACAAAGTCGCCCTTTTCGTGGCTTGGTCCATGGTGAATCGGTTTTTACAATAAAACGAATAAACAGCCCCTCCCCACTTTCGGCCCTCTCATTTTCACAACCTGTAAGGTTCGAATATTGTGGAATGGTGTGGATCTTGGTTGGACTATGGCCCTTAGCCACGGTTCATACCATGCCCCTAGATGTCTAGATCGTGCCATGGTCAATCAAATGGCCACTGGACGACACGAGACAGCAAATGAAACACAACACTACACACGCATGTATGAGTGCTCTCGGTTGGAGTTTTCTGATGTTTGCTGGAATGGTGCGAATGGTGGTTGGCTTAGGGCCCTTAGCCATGGTTCAAATCATTCCTTGGGATGTTGGTAAAGAGTCTCTGGTCGGTGGTTCAAGCCATGGCCGGTAGTCTCGAAAACGACACAAGAAAAGCAAATGTGCAGCTGCTGTAATTTTGACAGCAAGCGTAGTGTTGTTCTCAGGCGTCGTTTGAGTTCTTGGTTGGCTTTTAGCCCATGGCCTTAGACTGGACAGTGCCTCATCAAGTTAGAAGTTCATGTTTTTAGCCGTTCGTGATTCGGATCATTTTTGAGGACGTACGAGAATTTACGGTGCAATGTGCCAAATTGACTCTCGAAAGAGCGTTTCATGTTTTGGCCTCCATTCACCTAGATTTCGACCCTCACCATTTTAGGAGCATAATCTCATCATTTTAAGCGTATTTTAATCATGATTATATGATGTTTCAGTGTTGGTTTGGGTTGGTTCGGAGTCATGATTAAATACGAAGTCATTAGGCGCACTTGTCTCAGTTTTTGGATGTTATTGCAGAGTTCGGTCCCATAAATCTATTGCATATTTTTTCATGGCATATGTAGGTTGCAACGAGCCTGGGAGCGATCCAATCCATTCAGTAAAATTATTACAGGATATTTAATTGTGTTAATTAATTATATTATGTGCAAAAATACTTATTTTGAGATTTATGCGATATTGCTTGTGGTCACTTTACTATCATGCTTAAGCCCGGTCGCCAGTTACCGGCCCGGTCGCAAGTTACCGGTCAATTCAGTTGTTTCACCCAGTATACTGTGGCAGTAGTCACATTATTAAGTCTGGTCGCCAGTTACCGGCCCGGTCGCCAGTTACCGGTCAGTTCAGTTCAGGGACCACTGGCGTAGACCATAATCTCACCAGAAAATTATTACATGCTATTTCAGTACAAGTCTCCAAAGAACAAACATTTTCACCATGATTTTCAGTTCAGTTATGCACGTACTATAATTAATCATGACACGATATTTTCACGATATGCCTCATGACATGATATTTCGACTTGCATGCAAGCTTACTATTTATTTACTTGTTATTTACGGCATATGCATGTTGAGTGTTTAGACTCACTAGAATTGATTGTTGCAGGTACTGATGTTGATGTCGGGATCGAGGACGGGGACCAGTGAGCCAGCTCGAGTCGGCAGTAGTAGGACCCGAGGACCTCAGTTCAGCATTTATTATTTTATTGCTCAACAATCGTTGGATGAACTTTTTATTGTTATTTCGAAAAATGTTAATTTCTTCCGCTGCCATTTTAAACATCAAACTTTATGTATCAGTTCATTTATGATTGAGGCAATTTTAATTATTTGAAAAGAAAAATTTTAAATTTCCCGCAAATTTTCAAGCACGGATTTTTAGGCCTCTACAGCTGGTATCAGAGCAATGGTTCTGTATAGGGTTGTACTACTACTGACCTCGAGAAGCTCACGAAGTCACGTCTTCGGTCTGTAAGTTTTACATTTGCTCATTTTATTCAAGCATGAATTATTTGACAGCATGTTTTCATGAAATGTTTTACGTCCAGATTTATTTTATTTTTCAGTATTTCAATTTAAATAAATCAGGGAATTATGCATGTTAGTTACGTATGGGTTATGTATGGAACAGTATGCCCCCTAGACGCATTCTCGAGCGCACTAGAAATGACGAGCCTCGCCGAGAGGACAGGGAGGAGCAGAGACAGGAGAGAGATTTACCACCTCCACCCCCACTGGACATGAATGCCCAGATGTTTGCTGGGATGACTCAGTTCTTCGCACAGTTTGCGAGGAACAATGCTATGGCGACCAGGCCGACAGGGCCCGAGGCTGTTTACGAGAGATTTATGATGATGCGTCCGAAGAAGTTTTCAGGGACGTCGGACCCCATGATTGCCGAGGGCTGGATCAAGTCCCTCGAGGTTATCTTCGAGTTTATGGAGCTTGGAGATTCAGATCGAGTTCGTTGTGCCTCTTATCTGTTCGGAGGAGATGCCCTCTTATGGTGGGTTTTGTGCCCCTGATCGCGAATGATGCTAGAGCCAAGTTGATGAATTTCTTGGTGGGTCTACGGCCGATCTTGCGCCGTGATGTTAGGGTGTCTGACCCTACTTCTTATGAGGTCGCTGTCTCCAAAGCCTTAGCCGCAGAGCAGGATCAGCGGGACATCGCGAGACCGTCAGGGCAAGCGCCCAATCCAGGTACCACACCGCCCTCCTCCTCAGCAGCATCAGCATCAGCACAAGAGGCCTTTTCACGGGCCGCCCAGAAACAGAGGAGAACCTCAGCAGCAGCAGGGACGTGCCGTCCCGAGGACCTTTGAGCATCTAGCTTGCCCTAAATGCTCACGCCGTCATCCCGGAGCATGCATGTATGGCTCAGGGAAATGTTACAATTGTGGCAGCACAGACCATGTACTGCAACAGTGCTCCCAAAAGAATCTGCCTACCCAAGGCATGGTTTTTGCTTTCCATGCTACGGAGACAAACCCCGATATCATGTTGATGACAGGTACCTTACAGCTTTAAGTTTACATTTGCATTCCAATGTTTTGGGAATCGGGATTAAGATTTTGAACTTAGATTTGCGATAAGATTGCATGCTCTACTTAGTATTTATTTTCGGGATTTAGTTAGAAGAACTGTGACCTTTGCACATCTATAAACTTAACTCTTGTGATTATTGGGTTCCGCTTAGTGTTCCGAACTTTCAGGGAGAATTTTCATGGCTGGCTCAGCTACCAAGGCCTTGATAGATTCAGGGGCTACCCACTCATTTATTTCGGAGGTCTTTGTCAATTTCCTCAAAGTCAAGACCATCGGGCTAGATATAGCCTATTCAGTAGTGTTGCCTTCAGGCGAGGAGATGACAGCCACCAATGTGATACGAGACACAGATCTTGAGCTCCACGGCAATCTTGTCTATGCGGATCTTATCATGCTGCCGATGCCAGAGTTTGACATCATCCTAGGGATGGACTAGCTATTGCGGAACAGAGTTTTGATTGACTTCCAGCGGAGATCGGTTTTAGTCCGACCGCCTGGAATGACGCAGTTCTTATTTGAGCCAGACAGGTACTTTCCCTTACCGCGCATTATTCCATATGTTCAGGCTAGGAATCTCATGCATAGAGGGTGTTGGGCGTTTCTAGCGACTTTTATATCTGTCCCCGAGGCACCCAGTCAGTCAGCTTCAGATGTTCCGATTGTTAGAGACTTCTTAGACGTTTTTCCGGAGGATGTCTCTGGTATGCCACCTGAGAGAGAGGTGGAGTTTTCTATCGAGCTTATGCCAGGTACGGTTCCGATCTCCAAAGCACCGTACCGACTTGCACCGACAGAGATGGCAGAGCTTAAGAAGCAGATTCAGGAACTTCTTGACAAGGAGTTCATTCGCCCTAGTTTCTCACATTAGGGCGTGCCAGTCTTGTTTGTTAAGAAAAAAGATGGCTCTATGAGGCTTTGTATTGACTATCGGGAGTTGAACAGGGTTACAGTGAAGAATAAATACCCACTTCCGAGGATTGAGGATCTGTTTGACCAGTTGCAGGGAGCTTCGATTTTCTCCAAGATAGATCTGCGTTCCGGTTATCACCAGTTGAGGGTGAGAGATGCTGATGTTTCGAAGACAGCTTTCAGGACTCGTTATGGCCACTACGAGTTCCTTGTGATGCCGTTCGGTTTGACGAATGCGCCAGCGATCTTCATGGATCTCACGAATCGCGTGTTTCAGCCGTACCTCGACCTGTTTGTGATAGTGTTCATTGACGACATTCTCGTCTAGTCCAAGAATCGGGAGGATCACAGCAGGCATCTGACCACAGTGTTGTAGACATTGCAGAAGTACAAATTATTCGCAAAGTTCAGTAAATGCGAATTCTGGTTAGAGAAGGTGGCGTTCTTAGGCCACATTGTTTCCAGCAGTGGCATTGAGGTAGACCCAGCGAAAGTTGCAGCAGTCAGAGATTGGGTTGTGCCGCAGAATGCATCAGAGATCCGCAGTTTTCTTGGCTTAGCAGGATATTATCGGAAGTTCATTAAGGGATTTTTCTCTTTCTCTATTGCCGTTCCACTCACAGCACTGACAAAGAAGAATGTGAAATTTTTTTGGAGTGAGGAGTGTCAGAAGAGCTTCGATACTTTGAAGCAAGCTCTTATCTCAGCACCAGTTTTGGCTGTGCCGTCAGGGTCCGGTGAGTTTGTTCTGTATACCGATTCTTCGAAGCTCGGTATTGGCGCCGTATTGATGCAGCATGGGAGGGTGATAGCTTATGCTTCTAGACAGTTGAAAATCAATGAGAAGAATTACCCTACCCATGATCTAGAGTTGGCCGCAGTAGTTTTTTCCTTGAAGATTTGGAGGCACTATATGTATGGAGAGAAATGCCAGATCCACCGACCACAAGAGCCTCAAGTATTTCTTTACGCAGAAGGAGCTGAATATGCGTCAGAGGCGTTGGTTGGAGCTTGTGAAGAACTATGATTGTGACATTAGCTACCACCCGGGTAAAGCTAATGTAGTTGCGGATGCATTGAGCAGGAAGGTTGCAACGATGGCCCATTTGACAGTTTCGAGACCTCTTCAGTTTGAGATGCAGAGGTTTGACCTGGAGACTTATCCTCGATGTAGAGTTCCCCGTCTATCTACCTTGACCATTCAGTCTTCCCTTATGGACCGTATTCGCAGTGGGCAGTCATCAGATGAGCAGTTAGCGAAGTGGAAGCAGAGAGATGAGGCCACGGGCAGTGTATTGTATTCAGTCAGCGAAGGTATTGTGAGATACCGAGACAGGATATGGGTTCCTAGCAGTGATTCCATTCGAGCAGATATTCTGTCGGAAGCCCACATGTCACCGTACTCCATTCACCCTGGGAGTACAAAGATGTACAAAGATCTACAGCTATTGTATTGGTGGCCTGGTATGAAGAAGGACATCAGACGATTTGTATCCGAGTGTCTGACCTGTCAGTTAGTGAAGGCCGAGCATCAGAGACCAGCAGGTTTGCTCAAGCCTCTTCCTATCCCCGAGTGGAAGTGGGAGAATGTTACCATGGACCTTTTGACAGGATTGTCGAATTCAGTCAGAGGATCAAATGCTATTTGGGTGATTGTAGATCGTCTTACCAAATCAGCGCACTTCATGCCTATTAAGACGACATTCACCATGATTCAGTATGCAGAGCTGTATATCCGAGAGATAATCCGACTCCATGGCATTCCAGCTTCTATCGTATCTGACAGAGATCCCAGATTCACTTCCTCGTTTTGGAAGAGTTTGAATTCGACTATGGGTACGAAGTTGCTGTTTAGCACAGCTTTCCATCTGCAGACAGATGGGCAGTCAGAGCGAGTCATTCAGATTTTGGAGGATCTTCTCCGTGCTTGCGTCATTGATTTCTCTGGGAGTTGAGAGTCGAACTTACCATTGGTTGAGTTCACCTATAACAACAGCTTCCATACTTCTATTGATATGGCTCCATATGAAGCACTATATGGCCGTAAGTGTAGATCTCCTATTCATTGGGATGAAGTAGGAGAGAGAGCAGAGCTGGGTCCAGAGATTATTCAGCAGACTGTCGACGTAGTAGCCCGGATCCGTGATAGAATGAGGACTGCTCAGAGTCGACAGAAGAGCTATGCAGATCAGAGGAGGAGAGATTTAGAGTTTGCTGTCGGTGACCATGTCTTTGTGATGGTGGCACCTATGAAGGGTGTCATGCGATTTGGGAAGAAAGGGAAGCTCAGTCCGAGATTCATTGGACCATTTGAGATCCTCGACAGAGTTGGGACGCTAGCTTATCGTGTGGATCTTCCGCCGAATCTGGCCGGAGTACACAATGTCTTTCACGTCTCTATACTGTGGAAGTACATGGCAAATCCTTTGCATGTCTTGAACTTCGAGCCGTTGCAGCTTACTCTGAACCTATCTTATGAGGATAGACCAGTGCAGATCCTAGACAGGCAGGAGAAGAAGCTTCGGAACAAGCTGGTTAGGCGAGTCAAAGTCAAATGGCTCAACCACTCAGAGGAGGAAGCTACGTGGGAGTCTGAGCCAGAGATGAGGAGTCGGTACCCCGAGTTATTCGATGAGTCTTAATTTCGAGGACGAAATTTCTTTTAAGAAGGAAAGATTGTAGAACCCGTAACTTAGACTACGTATAAGCCATGCATAATTCTAGTATTTAAATTTAAAATGATTTTATTGCATTAGTATTTAAATTTAATTATTTTATGCAGTCGTTTAAATTTTTATCATTTCAGTAAATTCAGTGAGTCCGGACTGGAGTTGGAGTTTTGAGATAGAATTTAATTTAGCTAACAAGTAAGTTGATTTAAGTTTAAAAGGAAGTTTAAGGAATTATTTTAGTTACTTGAGGTGAGTAGAAAATAAATTCATTTAGGTTCCATAATTAAGAGGTTAGTTCACTAATATATTTAAAGGATATGTGAGACTTTTAAGGGTTATAAATTTAGTAACTAAACAACAATTTCCCTTCATTTTTATTGTAAGATTTCGGCCCCTAGATGATTAAGCAACATGCCTTGCCACCTCACCACCTTTGACCCTTTCTTTGCATTTAATTAGTAGGATAATTCTTTAATTTTTGGGAGCACCATTTAATTAATAATCAACCTTATTCTAACCTAGACTAGCTTGTAAATAATCGGCCACCTCACCCCAACAAACACCAACAAATCATTTGATATCAAACCAAAATTCAAAATTCAAAAGGTGGAGACTTGGTCTTGATTTGTTCCATATATCTTGCAACCATTTCCCTCACTCTCTTAACCACCCCTTCCCCTCCCCCATCACCGAATTAGAGAGTATTTCAGAGTGGAAAAACCGTGAGAATTCAGTGGGAGATAGGAGAGAAAAATCGAGTAAGAAGAAAGGTAGCAAAAGCGCTCAACCTCCTCCACGCCGTATCGTCTTATTCATTCGTTTTCATTCAAAACGAAACCAGGCATGCATATGTTCTTCCTTGACTCTTCAATCAAGTCATATTATCATTTATTTTCATTGCATGATCATTATTTCTATGGATTAAACCGAAACATAGAAAGATTTTTTCAGAAAACAACATGCAGATTTTTTTTGATTTCTATGACAGCTTCACAGGTTGCTTTCTTTTGTGGGTTTCAGGTATTTAATCGATTCCAGGTTCCCAAAGCTGCTCCTAAGCATGTAGTAGGACATGTTAGGATCACATTTGTCCATTGTTTGAGTCTCATGCTAGCCAAAAGCAAGGAATGACAGCAACTCCCCATTTCTGCCCAAGTGTGTCTCGAAAATTGTTTCTGCTGTCAAAGGAGAAATGAATCTGATCATGGCTGCCCCAAGGCCTATAGCCATGGTTAGATCACTTCCCTAGCATGTCTAAGACGTGAATAAGTCTCCCTTTTGGAGGCTTGGTCCATGGTGAATCGGTTTTTACAATAAAACGCAGAAACAGCCCCTCCCCACTTTCGGTCCTCTCATTTTCACAGCCTGTATGGTTCGAATATTGTGGAATGGTGTGGATCTTGGTTGGCCTATGGCTCTTAGCCACAGTTCATACGATGCCCCTAGATGTCTAGATCGTGCCATGGTCAATCAAATGGCCACTGGACGACACGAGACAGCAAATGAAACACAACACTACACACGCATGTATGAGTGCTCTCGGTTGGAGTTTTCTGATGTTTGCTGGAATGGTGCGAATGGTGGATGGCCTAGGGCCCTTAGCCTTGGTTCAAATCATTGCTTGGGATGTTGGCATGAGTCTCTGGTCGGTGGTTCAAGCCCCAATGGCCGGTAGTCTCGAAAATTACACAAGAAAAGCAAATGTGCAGCTGCAGTAATTTTGACAGCAAGTGTGCTGTTGTACTCAGGCGTCGTTTGAGTTCTTGGTTGGCTTTTAGCCCATGGCCTTGGACTGGACAGTGCCCCATCGAGTTAGGAAGGTCATGTTTTTGGCCGTTTGTGATTCGGATCAATTTTCAGGTGGTACGAGAATTTACGGTGCGATGTGCCAAATTGACTCTCGAAAGAGCGTTTCATGTTTTGGCCTCCATTCACCTAGATTTTGACCCTCACCATTTTAGGAGCATAATATCATCATTTTAAGCGTATTTTAATCATGACTATATGATGTTTCAGTGTTGGTTCGGGTTGGTTCGGAGTCATGATTAAATACGAAGTCATTAGGCGCACTTGTCTCAGTTTTTGGATGTTATTGCAGAGTTTGGTCCCATAAATCTATTGCATATTTTTTCATGGCATATGTAGGTTGTAGCGAGCCTGGGAGCGATCCAATCCATTCAGTAAAATTATTACAGGATATTTAATTGTGTTAATTAATTATATTACGCGCGAAAATACTTATTTTGAGATTTATGCGATATTGCTTGTGGTCACTTTATAATCATGCTTAAGTCCGGTCGCCAATTACCGGCCCGGTCGCCAGTTACCGGTCAGTTCAGTTGTTTCACCCAGTATACTATGACAGTAGTCTGATCAAACGTACATTATTAAGTCCGGTCGCCAGTTACCGGTCAGCTCTGTTCAATTCAGTTCAGGGACCACTTGCGTAGACCATAATCTCACCAGAAAATTATTACATGCTATTTCAGTACAGGGCTCCAAGGAGCAAACATTTTCACCATGATTTTCAGTTCAGTTATGCACGTACTATAATTAATCATGACACGATATTTTCACGATATTCCTCATGACATGATATTTCCACTTGCATGCAAGCTTACTATTTATTTACTTGTTATTTACGGCATATGCATGTTGAGTCTTTAGACTCACTAGACTTGATTGTTGCAGGTACTGATGTTGATGTCGGGATCGAGGGCGGGGACCAGTGAGCCAGCTCGAGTCGGCAGTAGTAGGACCCGAGGACCTCAGTTCAGCATTTATTATTTTATTGCTCAACAATCGTTGGATGAACTTTTTATTGTTATTTCGAAAAATGTTAATTTCTTCCGCTGCCATTTTAAACATCAAATTTTATGTATCAGTTCATTTATAATTGAGGCAATTTTAATTATTTGAAAAGAAAAATTTTAAATTTCCCGCAAATTTTCAAGCACGGATTTTTAGGCCTCTACACTCTGCCTCCTTAGCATGCATGAGATAAGCTATTCCAATAGTTGATCCTTTCTTCTTTGGGCATTAAATGGGTTTATGTCCTTCCTCCTTGCAAATGAAGCGCTTGAATGATCCCCCACATGCACTTGCCAAAGTATGTGCGATTTCAGTCCTTGCACAGTGGCCTTTCTTCAGATTTTGGGCGAGCTCCAACCTGTCGTGGCTTCTACTGTACTAGTTTCTTCCACTGTCCTTGGGGCTTTTGCAGTCCATGAGCTCTGGAAGGTCCCTTGAATGGCCTCTTGTTTGGCTGAGCATTCTGCTAATTTTGCTGTCTCTTGCTAATGAGATCAAAGAGGGCCAAGCTCCGAGGAAGGCATGGGATCCTTTAGAGTTGTCGGAGGGACCAATCATGAGGAGGCGAATGAAGAAATTCAAGGAAGCATTGAATGGGCTCATAAGCAACCGGGGAGAGCTTGCAAATAAGGATCGGAGCCTAGAAGGAGTCATGATGAATGGGAGTCACCTTGGAGGCCAAATGAATGTCATCAAGTGTGGAACAATATGGATGAACAAGCGCCAGGGATCAAGCGCCGCAGCGCTATAGGAGGCTGTCTAGCGCCTAGGCACCAAAATCTAGTTCCTAGCCGCTAGACAAACAGCAGACAAAATTTCAGCGCCTAGGCGCTACTGGATAAGCGCCGCGGCGCTCCATCTGCGGAAAAATATATTCTTTACTTATTTTTAGCACTAGATAATTTGGTAATTTATCTTTTGATATCTTTTGAATTTGTAATCAATATTTGGACGAATTTTTCAAAGTTTTTTATGATTATTTAAGATTGAATTGAATTGTTCTTCAGTTTTCTCTCCAACAACTAAAAGCTTCATGCTTTGCATTTAAAATCAAACTTATTAAATTTTTTAGTTTGTGGCGTTTGTCGATCGTTCTTACATGGATTGTCAAGGGCTTGTTCTTTGAAGGTTCGTTAGAGTTTCGGTTTTATTTTTCTTTGTCATTATTTGTTGCTAAATTTTTCATAGTTTAGAGGTGAAAATCACGCACACACTTAATTCAAAAGATCGGGACACAACACGAATCCTTTTTAACGTTATTGAATTGAGGGAACGGTTCGAATAATCGTGTTTGCTTTTCATTCGTACGAGGATTTATATCACTTGCGCTGCATTTGAAAGTCAATATCTTTCAAGGCATGTTCAGCTAGAAAAGCACAAGCATTGGCCACTGCATAATCCATAGGTCTAATCAACTTCACATCTTGGCGAATAGTTGGTCGGAGGCCATCCAAGAAATGCCTCAATTTCTCAGCAGGATCTCTAGCAATGAGGGGCACGAATTGACAACCCCTATCAAACTTCCTTATAAACTCAATCACAGACATGTCTCCTTGACGGAGACTCATAAACTCCCTCTTCAAGCGACATTTAATGTTAGCAGTGAAATACTTCTCATAGAAGATGTCCTTGAACCGCACCCAAGCAAGGGTGGACAGATTGACACCCTACTCAGATCCTTTCCATCAAAGAGAAGTGTCATCGCACAGCATATACGTAGCACACCGGACTCTATGAGCATCCCGCAAATTCAAATTATGTAAATGCACCACATGGGAACTAATCCAATCCTCAGCAACAAATGGGTCAGTGGTACCTGAAAACTCCTTCGGACCCAGTCTCCTGAACTGATCATAGATATCATGCTGCGACCTCAAAGCATACTGCTCAAAGAAGCGTGCCATGCCCTCCAACACTCTATTAGCAAAATCTCCATTGAGAGGTGGGGTTGCATTCTCTCTACGATTCTCATGAGTATCAGCCTGTCTATCAGTAATAAGTGTGCATCTAGGAGGCATTTTATCTGAACGTATTCCAAATTCTAACATAGCTAACATAATAAATTAAATCTAAAGGACCATTTAGCTTGTAATAAAAATTTATCAATCATCTTAAACAATGCCAATTAACTTGACGTAGCATCTAATCATGTAACGTAAGAATATAAATCATATAAACATGTAGATGCCATCATTAAAATCGTTTAAAGCATTTAAACTTACAGACTTGAGGCTTGACAACTGAGTTTCTGGAACTGGCGGAGGCACAACCTTTTACAAGAATATTGCTCTGATACCAACTGAAACGTGTCTAACTTGTTTTTCTTTAAAATATACAAGATTTTTTAAAAAAATCTTATAAAGATTCGGCCGAAACATATACATATATATAGATACACTTTTGCACCATTAAAAAAACTCACCATTTATTTTACTCAAAACTGAAAAAAAGTCATAAAACTGTAAACATTTAAACAAAATCTAAAATTGGCATTTTTAAAAAATAGCATTAACGTCATCAATCATCTCAAAAACCACTCTTACTTCCAAAAGTCGCGAAAATCTTTTAAGCATTGTAAAAGCATAACTGTGCAGAAAAACTAGCAAAGGTCCTCGGGTTATTGCACCATCCGCCCAGCTAGTTTAGTCATCCAACCCTCTTGTCTCAACAACAAAAACCTCACCTGCATCATTCACACCTAGTGAGTCTATTAACTCAGCAAGACTTAACCATAGTAACAGGTAATACGCATGCATCCACATGCAACAGTGAAAATACTTTTAATAAAATAGTATTTTCATGACATTCATAAACTTAAATCTTTTCTTTCATCATATACTTTTCCTTTCATCATCAACATATATACATTTCATTTTGGGGTGAAATCCGTTCATTAATTGTGATCATACTTTCAACTTTCAGTCGATTTATCAATCTCAGCTGTAACTATGGTACCACGGTGGGGCAACAATAACCACTTTTTCATTCTATGCCTTGGCCTATAGTTGGTGGGGACACTTGCAACCACTTTTCTGTTACTGGGACTTGGCCGATGGAAATTCAATATCGGGTTCCCACGGTACTTAGTTCCTCAAACGGGTTCCACTGGGGTTTAGTCCCTCACGAATCCCCATTTCCTTACCGTCACAATTAAGTCACTTCATTTAAAATATTTTCATCATTTCCATCGCTTTATAAAATACATGCATAGATATAGTTTCCTTTTAAACCAAGCATGTAACGCGTTTTTTAGCGTTTATCATTATTCATCATAAAATTTCATAATTTTGAAAATAAAAATTTTAACATTCATTACAGCATTCATGACACTGTCCGGGCTACTAACATTTTTCAGGTGTAAAATGACCGTTTTGCCCTTGAAACCCTAACTTTTCCAATTTACCCTTGGACCTTGAAACGATGACCCGAATCTATTCAAACTTACCATAACACCTTAAAACACTCCCATAAACATTTCTTAGGCCTAAACTTAAGTTCCTTAACTAAATTTGTAATTCGTTTTAAGACTTGAACCGAAGTCCCGGTTTTAACCCGAATCAACCCAAATCGTAACCAAACTTTACTGAACTTTAACCATAACTTACTAACACCTAACCAACCCTTTTGCGACCAAATTCAATCCATTTGATACCATTTGAAACCACCTAGTACGCTACTGAATTTTTTTCGCAAATTGTCCAAGCCCTACCCTAACAAACCATGTAATGCTCGAGATTATATCCTGTTAATCTGAGATTATTGATTTATGAATTGATGTGATTATAGAAGGACCACTCCGAGACAAGGCGCACATGCGTGGAGATGAGGCGCGCATATGCGCGAGTAGCTAAGGCCGAGGCAGAAGACCTCGCGCATATGCGCGAGACTAGGCGCGCATAAGCGCGAGCATGTGAAACAGCCAAATGCCGAGACAGAGAGTCTCGCGCATATGCACGGAGACGAGGCGCGCATATGCGCGAGCAGATGGAATCTACAAGCGCCGAGACAGTAGGTATCGCGCATATGCGCAAGGACCGGGTGCGCATATGCGCGAGCACTGACGTATATAAGTTTGCCACTTGTCTTGCCATGCATGAGAACATGTATAAGCCTCTCCAAGTTCATTTCATAATTCAAAATGCAGCTAAGAACCGAGAGATAAGCTCCATGGAAAGTCTCAAAGTTTTTCTCTAAAATTTTAGGTTTTGATTGCGCAAGATCCGGCTGTCCGATTTTCAATCCGAGTTTAGTTTCGTGCTTCTCTTGTCAAGAGCTTCGAAAATATGTAAGTTTTATTACTTTCCTACATGGTTCGAAAGTTTGATGTTGAATGAATCACGATATGATTGATATTATATCTTCTTGAGATTGTGGTAAGCCTGTAATCGAAACCAGATCGAATAACGGACAGTTTATGCAATTGTTATCAATTTTCAGCCTATGTTGAATGAGATTGTATAGATTTTTTAATTGTGGGCTGTAATTGTATTGATTATGAGTTGTGATTTGTTTCTGTTGATGTCTGAGTTGCCGGATATATCGAGATTGCGATGTTATGCCGTCGAAATTTAAGTAGATTGAATATGGATCAAATCAAGACTTGCTTTGAGTTGTATATTGATGTTATGCCTCTCGAATATGTCATTCCAGATCTGGTATTGAAGGCTTTGAAGACTGAACAAAGCCAGATTGATATTTTCGTCAACCAAGAACTATGAAAAGAAATGTATAAATCAATGTTGAACCGAGAGAGATAACTCGAGTAAGAGATAACTTGAGTTTCCCAAAACCACATACTATATTTTTAGAATCCGTAAATCAGACTACGTATAAGCCATGCATAATTTCTAGTATTTAAATTAAAAAAAATGATTTCTTGATTATTTAAATCATTTTTTTAGTTATTAGTCATGATTATTTATTTTAAATCGCATGAGTTTAGTTTTATCATTTCAGTTAAATAAGTGAGGCTGGACTGAAATTGGAGTATTGAGATAAATTTTAATAATGAAAAAATATTCCTAGATTTAATTTAAAGATAAATAATGAGTTAATTAAATGTAAAAGAATGTTTAAGGAATTATTTAAGTAATTTGAGGTGAGTTATAATAAATAAGTTCATTTAGGTTCAATAATTAATTTATTAATTCACTAAAATATTTAATGTGTAGATAAAACACTAAAGACTTAAAATTCAATAATTAAGAAACATTTTTCCCTCCATTTACCATGCAATTTTCAGCCACCTTGATGAGAATTTGATTTAATTTTAGCAACTCCATCTTTGATATTTTCCTAACCCCTTCTTGGTAGAATAATTCCCACAATTTTAATTCTCCAATAATTAATATTTAAGCAATGTTTCTACCATTTTAGCTAGCAATTTTCGGCCCCTCATTTAAAAGATTTCATTTAGTTTGACAACTCACTATTATTTGATACCATTCCTTAATCTTTTCTTGGAGATAATTCCTCACCTTTTTAGTCACCAATAATTAAACAATTAAGCAATTATCTACCTTATTTGATGAGCAAGAATCGGCCATTCACCTCCAATTTATCCCTCAAATCTCTTGATATCCTAACCATTTCCTTATCTCACAAACTAAAAAGATAGCTAGAATTATTCTCTCCCTTTAGCTTGCAAACTTTCCCTTCATTTTTCCCTAGCCACTCCCCTCTCCATTCTCTCGAATTCAGTAGCAAATATCAGCAGAAAATTCAGAAAAAAATCGTGAGAAGTAGTCTCTTCAATCAAGTCATATTAATATCTTAAAACATTTCATGTGCATGATTGAAAAGGCAAAAACCGAAATATTGTCAAACCATTTTCGAGAAGGTAGTGCAGAATTTTTCGGCTTCACACTATGCCTCACGGTTTTTGCTGTTTTTGTTGATTTACAGGTTGGCTCGATTTCCAGGGGCTCAAGGCTGTTTTAGACATGATATAGGGTGTGTTAAGAAGGGAGTTGTCCATTGGTTTCAGCCCCTTTCCCCAAGCATCACATTTTGGACAGCAACTCCCCAGCATGTCAATTTGAATCTCGATTTTCATGTTTATTCTCTAAGGTGAAAATTCTGATCTTGGCTGCCCTAGGGGCTGTAGCCATGGTTAGAACCTATCCTTGGTATGTCGAAGACGTGACCAAGTCGGCCTTTTAAGGCTTGGTCCATGGTTCCCTCGGTTTTTAAATAAAACAAGACAAGTGCCCTTCGATCCCCTTATTTTTCCTGCATGCGTAGCTTTCGATTTTAGGTATGGTGTGGATCTTGGTTGGCTTTTTAGCCCTTAGCCATGGTTCACACAATACCTCATGATGTCTAGATTGAGCCATGGTCGATCATATCGCCACTGGAACGACACATGACAGCAAGCGATCCAAACAATCGCATGGTACAGAATTTGTTCTTGGTGTCTCGGCTTCAGTTTCGGTTGTCCTAGGGAATTGCTTGGTTTGTGGTTGACTTGTAGCCATTAGCCATGGTCCAAGCCATGCCTTAGGATATTGTAAAGAGGCTCTGGTCGGTGGTTCAAGCCACAATGGCCATTAGCCTTGTAAACGACGCATGCAAGTGCAAGCGCTGTTGCAGTATTCAATGGACAGCAGGTTTGTGCTTCGGTCCAGAGGCTCGTTTGAGTTCTTGGTTGGCTTTTAGCCTATGGACTTGGACTGGACAGTATCTCATCAAGTAAGGAAGGTCATGTTTTTGGCCGTTTGTGATTTGGTTAAGTTTAGAGGTCGTATGAGAATTTACGGTGCAATGTGCCAAAATGACACTCGAAAGAGCGTTTCTTGTTTTTGGCCTCCATTCACAAAATTTCGACTTGTACAATTTTAGGAGCTTTATTTCATCATTTTTAGGTGTATTTTGATCATGACTAAATAATGGTTCAATGTTGGTTCGGGTTGGTACGGAGTCATGGTTAGAAATTTAGTTGTTATTCTAGTTGGCCCCGTGTTTGGGTTCGATGACGAAGTTATTTTCAAGGAAAAATCATTTGCATGTTATTCATGTAAGAATTAGGTCGCAGCGAGCCTGGGGACGATCTAACCCATTCGGTAAAATAAAACAAAATATGTAATTATATTACTTGCGTAAAATTATAAAATGTTCATTTTTGAGATATATGCGATATTGGATGTGGCCACCTCACGTTCATGGGATTGCAGCTTATCATGGGATTATTACTTCATCCGGTGATCACTGACCGGTTCATGTTCATGTATTGGTACGGATATCCAGTCCAAGGGCTGTGATGATCTCTATCGCCCAGTATATTGTGGTTTAGTCTGATCAGACGATTCATTTCAAGTTATGGGCCACTTGCGTAGAACATATTCTCAACAGAAAATTATTATATGCTATTTCATGACAGGGCTCTATCGAGCAAACATTTTCATATACGATTTTCAGTTCAGTTATGCACATATTTATAATTACTCATGACAAGATATTTTCACGTTATGCTTTACGACATGATATTTTTACCCGGCATGAAACTTTATGATATATTTTACTCGTTATTCATGATATATGCATGCTGAGTTTTTAGACTCACTAGACTTGATTGTTTTAGGTACTGATGAGGTCGGGACAAAGGGCGCGGACCAGTGAGCCATCTTGGGTCGGCAGTAGTAGGAACCCGAGGACCTCATTTATCAGTTTATTTATTATTTTATGCAAACTCATTTTATCGCGATGAAATATTTTAAGTTGTTGTTTGAAACAGATATTTACTTCCGCTACTATTTCTACATTTAAAACTTTTATTCCGCTGCTACATTAAACCTTAAAACTTTTATTCGGTTTATTTTATGAATGAGGCAAATTATTTACCTTTAAAAAGAAAATTTCAAAATTTTCCGCAAATTTTCAAATACGAATTTCGGGCCTCTACAGCTGGTATCAGAGACTATGTTCTTGTAAAGGGTTTTACTACTACTGACCTCGAGAAGCTCACGAAGTCACGTCTTCGGTCTATAAGTTTTATGTTTACGCATTTCTTTTAAAGCATGAAATATTTTAACAGCATGTTTTCATGAAATAATATTATGTTCAGATTATGATTATGTATATTTATTTAAGTTTAAAGAAATTATTCATGTTAGTTACGTATGGGTTATGTATGGAACAGTATGTCCCCTAGACGCATTCTTGAGCGCACGAGAGAGGATGAGCCTCGCCACGAGGACGGTGAGAAACAGAGGCAGGAGAGAGATTTACTACCTCCACCTCCACTGGACATGAATGCCCAGATGTTAGCTGGGATGACTCAGTTCTTCGCACAGTTTGAGGGGAACAACGCTGTGACAGCCAGGCCCACAGGGCCCGCGGCTACTTATGAGCGCTTCATGAAGATGAGGCCGAAGGAGTTCTTAGGGACTTCCGATCCTATGATTGCCGAGGGCTGGATCAAGTCCCTCGAGGTTATCTTTGAGTTTATGGAGCTTGGGGATGCGGACAGAGTTCGTTGTGCGACATATCTATTTGGAGAAGACGCACGCCTATGGTGGAAAGGAGCATCAGTAGCTTTGAACTTGGCTACTCTGAGCTGGACGCGCTTCACGGAGGTATTTTACTCCAAATATTTTACTGACGAGGTGCGTGCCAGGTTGACCAGGGAGTTCATGACCCTGAGGCAAGGAGATATGACTGTTACGGAGTTCCTCCGTAACGTTTGAGAGGGGCTGCCATTTTTTACCCCTAATTGTCAACGATGCCGGAGCAAATCTGAGACACTTTTTGGATGGTCTACGGCCGATCTTGCGCCGCGATGTTAGGGTGGCTGGCCCTACTAGTTATGATGTCGCTGTCTCCAGAGCTCTAGCTGCAAAGTAGGATCAGCAGGATATAGAGAGAGACCGCCAGGGCAAGAGACCAGTCCAAGTGCCACACCGCCCTCCTCCTCAGCAGCAGCCCCAGAATAAGAGGCTTTTCCACGGCCCACCCAGGAACAGAGGATAGCAGCAGCAGCGGGGACGCGCAGTCCCGAGGACTTTTGAGCACCCAGTCTGTCCTAGGTGCACACGTCGCCATGCTGGAGCGTGTATGTATGGTTCAGGGAAGTGTTACAAGTGTGGTAGTCCAGACCACTTGCTCCAGCAATGCCCACAGGGGAGTTTGCCTAACCAAGGCAGAGTTTTTGCTCTCCATGCAGCGGAGACGAACCTAGACACCATGCTCATGACCGGTATCTTAAAGCTTTAAGTTAATATTTGAAATTCAATGTTTTGGGAATCTGGATTAAGATTTTGAACTTAGAATTGTGATAGGATTGCATGCTCTAATCACTGTTATTTTTGGGAATTTAGTTTAGAAGAACTCTAGCCTTTGCATGTCTATAGGTTAGTTCTTGTGATTATTGGGTTCAGCTTGACGTTCCAACCTTTCAGGGAGAATTTTTATAGCTGGTTCAGCTACGAAAGCCTTGATAGATTCAGGGGCTACTCATTCATTCATTTCAGAGACCTTTGCTAATTTTCTCAAGATCAAGACCATTGGGCTAGATGTAGCCTATTCAGCAGTACTGCCTTCGGGAGAGGAGATGGCAGCTACTAACGTGATCCGAGACATAGACCTCGAGCTTCATGGCAATCTTTTTTATGCGGATCTGATCGTACTCCCAATGCCAGAGTTTGACATCATTCTGGGTATGGACTGACTACTAAGGAATAGAGTTTTGATCGACTTTCAGCGGAGATTCGTTCTAGTCCGACCGCCTGGGATGGAGCAGTTCTTATTCGAGCCAGACAGGTACTTTCCTTTACCGCGCATTATACTTTGTGTCCAGGCTGGGAAGCTCATGCATAGAGGGTGTCGGGCATTTTTAGCGACTTTTATATCTGTCCTCGAGGCACCCAGTCAGTCAGCCTCAGATGTTCCGATTGTTAGGGATTTCCTAGATGTTTTTCCTGATGAGGTCTCTGATATGCCACCCGAGCGAGAGATGGAGTTTTCTATTGAGCTTATGCCAGGTACGGCTCCGATCTCCAAAGCACCGTACCGATTAGCACCGACAGAGATGGCAGAACTTAAGAAATAGATTCAGGAACTTCTAGATAAGGAGTTCATTCGCCCGAGTTTTTCACCATGAGGCGCGCCAGTCTTGTTTGTGAAGAAGAAGAATGGTACGATGAGGCTTTGCATTGATTACCGAGAGTTGAACAGGGTTACTTACAGTGAAGAACAAATACCCACTTCCGCGGATTGAAGATTTGTTTGATCAGTTGCAGGAAGCTTCGGTATTCTCAAAGATTGATCTGGGTTCCGGTTATCACCAGTTGAGGGTGAAAGATGCCGATGTTTCCAAGACTGATTTTAGGACTCGTTATGGCCACTTCAAGTTCCTTGTGATGTCGTTCGGTCTGACGAATGCGCCAGCGATCTTCATGGATCTCATGAATCGCGTATTTCAGCCGTATCTTGATCAGTTCGTTATAGTATTCATAGACGAAATCCTCGTCTACTCAAAGGATCACGAGGAGCACCACAGACTCCTGACCACAGTTTTGCAGACCCTGCAAAAGCATAAGTTATTCGCCAAGTTCAGTAAGTGCGAGTTCTGGTTAGAGAAGGTGGCGTTCTTAGGCCACATCGTTTCTAGCAGCAGTATTGAGGTAGACCCAGCAAAAGTTGCAGCAGTCAAAGATTGGGTTGTGCCGCATAATGCATCAGAGAGACGTATTTTCCTTGGCCTAGCAGGATATTATCGAAAGTTTATTTAGGGATTCTCCTCCATCTCAGTTCCACTCACATCATTGACAAAGAAGAATGTTAAATTTGTGTGGAGCGATGAGTGTCAGAAGAGCTTCGATACTCTGAAGCAAGCTCTTATCTCAGTGCCAGTTTTGGCCATGCCGTCAGGGCCTGGAGACTTTGTTTTGTATACCGATGCTTCGAAACTCGGTTTAGGCGCAGTGTTGATGCAGCATGGGAAGGTGATAGCGTATGCTTCTCGACAGTTGAAAATCCATGAGAAGAACTACCTTGCCCATGATCTAGAGTTGGCTGCCGTAGTTTTTGCCTTGAAGATTTGGAGGCATTATTTGTATGGAGAGAAGTGCCAGATCTTTACCGACCATATGAGCCTCAAGTACTTCCTTACGCAGAAAGAGCTGAATATGCATCAAAGGCGTTGGTTGGAGCTAGTGAAGGATTATGACTATGACATTAGCTACCACTCGGGTAAAGATAATGTAGTTGCAGACGCATTGAGCAGGAAAGTCGCAGTGATGGCTCATTTGGCGATTTTGAGACCTCTTCAGTCTGAGATGCAGAGGTTTGATCTAGAGAATTATCCTCGAGGTAGAGTTCCCCGTCTATCTACTTTGACGATTCAGTCTTCCCTTCTAGACCGTATTCGCAATGGTCAGTCAGCAGATGAGCAGTTGGCAAAGTGAAAACAGAGAGATGAGGCCAAGGGCAGTGTTTTGTATATAGTTAGCGACGGTATTGTGAGATTCCAAGACAGAATGTGGGTTCCGAGCAGTGATTCTATTCGAGTAGATATTCTATCCGAGGCCCATATGTCGCCGTACTCTATTCATCCTGGGAGTACAAAGATGTACAAAGCTGCAGTTGTTGTATTGGCGGCCGGGAATGAAGAAGGATATCAGGCGTTTCGTATCCGAGTGTCTGACGTGCCAGCTAGTGAAAGCAGAGCATCAGATACCAGCAGGCTTGCTCAAGCCTCTTCCTATTCCCGAGTGGAAGTGGGAGAATGTCACCATGGACTTCGTGGTCGGGTTGCCGAAGTCAGTCAGAGGATCGAATGCTATCTGGGTGATTGTTGATCGTCTTACAAAATCAGCACACTTCTTGCCTATTAAGACGAATTTCACCATGATTCAGTATGCAGAGTTGTATATCTGAGAGATAGTCAGACTTCATTGTATTCCTGTTTCTATAGTGTTTGACAGAGATCCTAGATTCACTTCCGCATTTTGAAAGAGTCTGCATTCAGCAGAGGGTACGAAGCTGTTGTTTAGCACAGCTTTCCACCCTCAAAAAGATGGTAAGTCAGAGGCAGTTATCCAGATTTTGGAGGATCTTCTTCGTGCTTGTGTCATCGATTTCTCAGGAAGTTGGGAGTCGAATTTGCCATTGGTAGAGTTCACCTATAACAACAGTTTCCAGTCGTCTATAGGTATGGCTCCGTTTGAAGCATTGTATGGTCGAAAGTGCAGATCGTCTGTTCATTGGGATGAAAAAGGGGAAAGATCAGAGTTGGGTCCAGAGATTATTCAGCAGGCTGCCGATGTATCAGTCAAGATCCGTGACAGGATGAGGACTGCTCAGAGTCGACAGAAGAGCTATGCGGATCAGAGGAGGAGAAATCTAGTGTAGAACCCGTAACTTAGACTACGTATAAGCCATGCATAATTCTAGTATTTAAATTTAAAATGATTTTATTGCATGAGTATTTAAATTTAATTATTTTATTATTTTATGCAGTCGTTTAAATTTTTATCATTTCAGTTAATTCAGTGAGGCCAGACTGGAGTTGGAGTTTTGAGATATAATTTATGATTAAGAAATCATTTCCAGAATTTATTTTAGCTAGGAAGTAAGTTGATTTAAGTTTAAAAGGAAGTTTAAGGAATTATTTTAGTTACTTGAGGTGAGTAGAAAATAAATTCATTTAAGTTCCATAATTAAGGGGTTAGTTTACTAAATTATTTAAAGGATAGGTGAGGCTTTTAAGGGTTATAAATTTAGTAACTAAACAACAATTTCCCTTCATTTTTATTGTAAGATTTCGGCCCCTAGATGATTAAGCAACATGCCTTGCCACCTCACCAACTTTGACCCTTTCTTTGCATTTAATTAGTAGGATAATTCTTTTATTTTTGGGAGCACCATTTAATTAATAATCAACCTTATTTTAACCAAGACTAGCTTGTAAATAATCGGCCACCTCACCCCAACAAACACCAAGGCCTATAGCCATGGTTAGATCACTTCCCTAGCATGTCTAAGACGTGACTAAGTCGCCCTTTTGGAGGCTTGGTCCATGGTGAATCGGTTTTTACAATAAAACGCAGAAACAGCCCCTCCCCACTTTCGGCCCTCTCATTTTCACAGACTGTATGGTTCGAATATTGTGGAATGGTGTGGATCTTGGTTGGCCTATGGCCCTTAGCCACGGTTCATACCATGCCCCTAGATATCTAGATCGTGCCATGGTCAATCAAATGACCACTGGAGGACACGAGACAGCAAATGAAATACAACACTACACACACATGATGAGTGCTCTCGGTTGGAGTTTTCTGATGTTTGCTGGAATGGTGCGAATGGTGGCTGGCCTAGGGCCCTTAGCCATGGTTCAAATCATTCCTTGGGATGTTGGTAAGAGTCTCTAGTGGGTGTTTCAAGCCCCAATGGCCGGTAGTCTCGAAAACGACACAAGAAAAGAAAATGTGCAGCTGCTGTAATTTTGACAGCAAGCGTGCTGTTGTTCTTAGGCGTCTTTTGAGTTCTTGGTTGGCTTTTTGCCCATGGCCTTGGACGGGACAGTGCCTCATTGAGTTAGGAAGGTCATGTTTTTGGCCGTTTGTGATTCGGATCATTTGTGAGGTCGTACGAGAATTTACGGTGCAATGTGCCAAATTGACTCTCGAAAGAGCGTTTCATGTTTTGGCCTCCATTCACCTAGATTTCGACCCTCACCATTTTAGGAGCATAATCTCATAATTTTAAACGTATTTTAATCATGAATATATGATGTTTCAGTGTTGGTTCGGGTTGGTTCGGAGTCATGATTAAATACGAAGTCATTAGGCGCACTTGTCTCAGTTTTTGGATGTTATTGCAGAGTTTGGTCCCATAAATCTATTGCATATTTTTTCATGGCATATGTAGGTTGCAGCGAGCCTGGGAGCGATCCAATCCATTCAGTAAAATTATTAAAGGATATTTAATTGTGTTAATTAATTATATTACGTGCAAAAATACTTATTTTGAAATTTATGCGATATTGCTTGTGGTCACTTTACTATCATGCTTAAGTCCGGTCGCCAGTTACCGGCCCGGTCGCCAGTTACCGTTCAGTTCAGTTGTTTCACCCTGTATACTGTGGCAGTAGTCACATTATTAAGTCTGGTCGCCAGTTACCGGCCCGGTCGCCAGTTACCGGTCAGTTCAGTTCAGGGACCACTGGCGTAGACCATAATCTCACCAGAAAATTATTACATGCTATTTCAGTACAAGTCTCCAAAGGGCAAACATTTTCACCATGATTTTCAGTTCAGTTATGCACGTACTATAATTAATCATGACACGATATTTTCACGATATGCCTCATGACATGATATTTCGACTTGCATGCAAGCTTACTATTTATTTACTTGTTATTTACGGCATATGCATGTTGAGTCTTTAGACTCACTAGACTTGATTGTTGCAGGTACTTATGTTGATGTCGGGATCGAGGACGGGGACCAGTGAGCCAGCTCGAGTCGGCAGTAGTAGGACCCGGGGACCTCAGTTCAGCATTTATTATTTTATTGCTCAACAATCGTTGGATGAACTTTTTATTGTTATTTCGAAAAATGTTAATTTCTTTTGCTGCCATTTTAAACATCAAACTTTATGTATCAGTCCATTTATGATTGAGGCAATTTTAATTATTTGAAAAGAAAAATTTTAAATTTCCCGCAAATTTTCAAGCACGGATTTTTAGGCCTCTACGGCTGGTATCAGAGCAATGGTTCTGTATAGGGTTGTACTACTACTGACCTCGAGAAGCTCACGAAGTCATGTCTTCGGTCTTTAAGTTTTACATTTGCGCATTTTATTCAAGCATGAATTATTTGACATCATGTTTTCATGAAATGTTTTACGTCCAGATTTATTTTATTTTTCAGTATTTCAATTTAAATAAATCGGGGAATTATGCATGTTAGTTACGTATGGGTTATGTATGGAACAGTATGCCACCTAGACGCATTCTCGAGCGCACTAGAAATGACGAGCCTCGCCTAGAGGACAGGGAGGAGCAGAGACAGGAGAGAGATTTACCACCTCCACCCCCACCGGACATGAATGCCCAGATGCTGGCTGGGATGACTCAGTTCTTCGCACAGTTTGCGGGGAACAATGACGTGGCGACCAGGCCGACAGGGGAGGCTGCTTACGAGAGATTTATGAAGATGCGTCCGAAGGAGTTTTCAGGGACGTCGGACCCCATGATTGCCGAGGGCTGGATCAAGTCCCTCGAGGTTATCTTCGAGTTTATGGAGCTTGGAGATTCAGATCGAGTTCGTTGTGTCTCTTATCTGTTCGGAGGAGATGCCCGCTTATGGTGGGAAGGAGCTTCAGTAGCCCTTAACTTGGCTACACAGTCTTGGACACGCTTCACGGAGGTATTCTACTCCAAATATTTTACAGAGGAGGTGCGCACCAGGTTGACCACTGAGTTCATGAGCCTGAGACAGGGAGATTCGACTGTTACGGAGTTCATCCGTAAGTTTGAGAGGGGTTGTCATTTTGTGCCCCTGATCGCGAATGATGCTAGAGCCAAGTTGATGCATTTCTTGGTGGGTCTACGGCCGATCCTGCGCCGTGATGTTAGGGTGTCTGACCCTACTTCTTATGAGGTCGCTGGCTCCAAAGCCTTAGCCGCAGAGCAGGATCAGCGGGACATCGAGAGAGACCGTCAAGGCAAGCGCCCAATCCAGGTACCACACCGCCCTCCTCCTCCGCAGCATCAGCAGCAGCACAAGAGGCCTTTTCACGAGCCGCCCAGAAACAGAGGAGGACCTCAGCAGCAGCAGCAGCAGCAGCAGGGACGTGCCGTCCCGAGGACCTTTGAGCATCTGGCTTGCCCTAAATGCTCACGCCGTCATCCCGGAGCATGCATGTATGGCTCAGGGAAATGTTACAAGTGTGGCAGCACAGACCATGTACTGCAGCAGTGCCCCCGGAAGAATCTGCCTACCCAAGGCAGGTTTTTTGCTCTCCATGCTGCGGAGACAAACCCCGATACCATTTTGATGACGGGTACCTTACAGCTTTAAGTTTACATTTGCATTCAAATGTTTTGGGAATCGGGATTAAGATTTTGAACTTAGATTTGCGATAAGATTGCATGCTCTACTTAGTATTTATTTTCTTGATTTAGTTAGAAGAACTGTGACCTTTGAATGTCTATAAGCTTAACTCTTGTGATTATTGGGTTCCGCTTAGTGTTCCGAACTTTCAGGGAGAATTTTCATAGCTGGCTCAGCTACCAAGGCCTTGATAGACTCAGGGGCTACCCACTCATTTATTTCGGAGGTCTTTGCCAATTTCCTCAAAGTCAAGACCATCGGGCTAGATATAGCCTATTCAGTAGTGTTGCCTTCAGGCGAGGAGATGGCAGCCACCAATGTGATACGAGACACAGATCTTGAGCTCCACGGCAATCTTTTCTATGCGGATCTTATCATGCTGCCGATGCCAGAGTTTGACATCATCCTAGGGATGGACTAGCTATTGCGGAACAGAGTTTTGATTGACTTCCAGCGGAGATCGGTTTTAGTCCGACCGCCTGGAATGACGCAGTTCTTATTTGAGCCAGACAGGTACTTTCCCTTACCGCGCATTATTCCATATGTTCAGGCTAGGAAGCTCATGCATAGAGGGTGTCGGGCGTTTCTAGCGACTTTTATATCTGTCCCCGAGGTACCCAGTCAGTCAGCTTCAGATGTTCCGATTGTTAGAGACTTCTTAGACGTTTTTCCGGAGGATGTCTTTGGTATGCCACCTGAGAGAGAGGTGGAGTTTTCTATCGAGCTTATGCCAGGTACGGTTCCGATCTCCAAAGCACCGTACTGACTTGCACCGACAGAGATGGCAGAGCTTAAGAAGCAGATTCAGGAACTACTTGACAAGGAGTTCATTCACCCTAGTTTCTCACCTTGGGGCACGCCAGTCTTGTTTGTTAAGAAGAAAGATGGCTCTATGAGGCTTTGTATTGACTATCGGGAGTTGAACAGGGTTACAATGAAGAATTAATACCCACTTCCGAGGATTGAGGATCTGTTTGACCAGTTGCAGGGAGCTTCGATAGATCTGCGTTCCGGTTATCACCAGTTGAGGGTGAGAGATGCTGATGTTTCGAAGACAGCTTTCAGGACTCGTTATGGCCACTACGAGTTTCTTGTGATGCCGTTCGGTTTGACGAATGCGCCAGCGATCTTCATGGATCTCATGAATCGCGTGTTTCAGCCGTACCTCGACCAGTTTGTGATAGTGTTCATAGACGACATTCTCGTCTACTCCAAGAATCGGGAGGATCACAGCAGGCATCTGACCACAGTGTTGCAGACATTGCAGAAGCGCAAATTATTCGCAAAGTTCAGTAAATGCGAATTCTGGTTAGAGAATGTGGCGTTCTTAGGCCACATTGTTTCCAGCAGTGGCATTGAGGTAGACCCAGCGAAAGTTGCAGCAGTCAGAGATTGGGTTGTGCCGCAGAATGCATCAGAGATCCGCAGTTTTCTTGACTTAGCAGGATATTATCGGAAGTTCATTAAGGGATTTCCCTCTATTGCCGTTCCACTCACAGCACTGACAAAGAAGAATGTGAAATTTGTTTGGAGCGAGGAGTGTCAGAAGAGTTTCGATACTTTGAAGCAAGCTCTTATCTCAGCACCAGTTTTGGCTGTGCCGTCAGGGTCCGGTGAGTTTGTTCTGTATACCGATGCTTCGAAGCTCGATCTTGGCGCCGTATTGATGCAGCATGGGAGGGTGATAGCTTATGCTTCTAGATAGTTGAAAATCCATGAGAAGAACTACCCTACCCATGATCTAGAGTTGGCCACAGTAGTTTTTGCCTTGAAGATTTGGAGGCACTATCTGTATGGAGAGAAATGCCAGATCTTTACCGACCACAAGAGCCTCAAGTATTTCTTTACGCAAAAGGAGCTGAATATGCGTCAGAGGCGTTTGTTGGAGCTTGTGAAGGACTATGATTGTGACATTAGCTACCAACCGGGTAAAGCTAATCTAGTTGCGGATGCACTGAGCAGGAAGGTTGCAGCGATGGCCCATTTGACAGTTTCGAGACCACTTCAGTTTGAGATGCAGAGGTTTGATCTGGAGACTTATCCTCGAGGTAGAGTTCCCCGTCTATCTACCTTGACCATTCAGTCTTCCCTTATGGACCGGTCGTATTCGCAGTGGGCAGTCATCAGATGAGCAGTTAGCAAAGTGGAAGCAGAGAGATGAGGCAAAGGGCAGTGTCTTGTATTCAGTCAGCGATGGTATTGTGAGATACCGAGACAGGATATGGGTTCCTTGCAGTGATTCCATCCGAGCATACATTTTATCAGAGGCCCAGATGTCGCCGTACTCTATTCATCCAGGGAGTACAAAGATGTACAAAGATCTACAGCTATTGTATTGGTGGCCTGGTATGAAGAAGGACATCAGACGATTTGTTTCCGAGTGTCTGACCTGTCAGTTAGTGAAGGCCGAGCATCAGAGACCAGCAGGTTTGCTCAAGCCTCTTCCTATTCCCGAGTGGAAGTGGGAGAATGTTACCATGGACTTTGTGACAGGATTGCCGAAGTCAGTCAGAGGATCAAATGTTATTTGGGTGATTGTAGATCGTCTTACCAAATCAGCGCACTTCTTGCCTATTAAGACGACATTCACCATGATTCAATATGCAGAGCTGTATATCCGAGAGATAGTCCGACTCCATGGCATTCCAATTTCTATCGTATCTGACAGAGATCCCAGATTCACTTCCTCGTTTTGGAAGAGTTTGCATTCCACTATGGGTACGAAGTTGCTGTTTAGCACATCTTTCCATCCGCAGACAGATGGGCAGTCAGAGCGAGTCATTCAGATTTTGGAGGATCTTCTCCGTGCTTGCGTCATTGATTTCTCTGGGAGTTGGGAGTCGAACTTACCATTGGTTGAGTTCACCTATAACAACAGCTTCCAGTCTTCTATTGGTATGGCTCCGTATGAAGCACTATATGGCCGTAAGTGTAGATCTCCTGTTCATTGGGATGAAGTAGGAGAGAGAGCAGAGCTGGGTCCAGAGATTATTCAGTAGACTGTCGACGTAGTAGCCCGGATCCGTGATAGAATGAGGACTACTCAGAGTCGACAGAAGAGCTATGCAGATCAGAGGAGGAGAGATTTAGAGTTTGCTGTCGGCAACCATGTCTTTGTGAAGGTGGCACCTATGAAGGGTGTCATGCGATTTTGGAAGAAAGGAAAGCTCAGTTCGAGATTCATTGGACCATTTGAGATCCTCGACAGAGTTGGGACGCTAGCTTATCGTGTGGCTCTTCCGCCGAATCTGGCCGGAGTACACAATATCTTTCACGTCTCTATGCTGAGGAAGTACATGGCGAATCCTTCGCATGTCTTGAACTTCGAGTCGTTGCAGCTTACTCCGAACCTATTTTATGAGGATAGACCAGTGCAGATCCTAAACAAGCAGGAGAAGAAGTTTCGGAACAAGTTGGTTAGGCGAGTCAAAGTCAAATGGCTCAACCACTCAGAGGAGGAAGCTACGTGGGAGTCTGAGCCAGAAATGAGGAGTCGGTACCCCGAGTTATTCAGTGAGTCTTAATTTCGAGGACGAAATTTCTTTTAAGGGGGGAAGGATTGTAGAACCCGTAACTTAGACTACGTATAAGCCATGCATAATTCTAGTATTTAAATTTAAAATGATTTTATTGCATGAGTATTTAAATTTAATTATTTTATTATTTTATGCAGTCGTTTAAATTTTTATCATTTCAGTAAATTCAGTGAGGCCGGACTGGAGTTGGAGTTTTGAGATAGAATATATGATTAAGAAATCATTTCCAGAATTTATTTTAGCTAGCAAGTAAGTTGATTTAGGTTAAAAAAGAAGTTTAAGGAATTATTTTAGTTACTTGAGGTGAGTAGAAAATAAATTCATTTAGGTTCCATAATTAAGGGGTTAGTTCACTAAATTATTTAAAGGATAGGTGAGGCTTTTAAGGGTTATAAATTTAGTAACTAAACAACAATTTCCCTTCATTTTTATTGTAAGATTTCGGCCCCTAGATGATTAAGCAACATGCCTTGCCACCTCACCACCTTTGACCCTTTCTTTGCATTTAATTAGTAGGATAATTCTTTTATTTTTGGGAGCACCATTTAATTAATAATCAACCTTATTCTAACCTAGACTAGCTTGTAAATAATCGGCCACCTCACCCCAACAAACACCAACAAATCATTTGATATCAAACCAAAATTCAAAATTTAAAAGGTGGAGACTTGGTCTTGATTTGTTCCCTATATCTTGCAACCATTTCCCTCACTCTCTTAACCACCCTCTCCCCTCCCCCATCACCGAATTAGAGAGTATTTCAGAGTGGAAAAACCGTGAGAATTCAGTGGGATATAGGAGAGAAAAATCGAGTAAGAAGAAAGGTAGCAAAAGCGCTCCACCTCCTCCGCGCCGTATCGTCTTATTCATTCGTTTTCGTTCAAAACGAAACCAGGCATGCATATGTTCTTCCTTGACTTTTCAATCAAGTCCTATTATCATTTATTTTCATTGCATGATCATTACTTCTATGGCAAAAACCGAAACATAGCAAGATTTTTTCAGAAAACAACATGCAGATTTTTTTCGATTTCTATGACAGCTTCACGGGTTGCTTTGTTTTGTAGGTTTCAGGTATTGAATCGATTCCAGTTTCCCAAAGCTGCTCCTAAGCATGTAGTAGGACATGTTAGGATCACATTTTTCTATTGGTTTGTGTCCAATGCTAGCCGAAAGCAAGGAATGACAGCAACTCCCCATTTCTGCCCAAGTGTGTCTTGAAAATTGTTTCGGCTGTCAAAGGAGAAATTAATCTGATCATGGCTGCCCCAAGGCCTATAGCCATGGTTAGATCACTTCCCTAGCATGTCTAAGACGTGAATAAGTCGTCCTTTTGGAGGCTTGGTCCATGGTGAATCGGTTTTTACAATAAAACGCAGAAACAGCCCCTCCCCACTTTCGGCCCTCTCATTTTCACAGCCTGTATGGTTCGAATATTGTGGAATGGTGTGGATCTTGGTTGGCCTATGGCCCTTAGCCATGGTTCATACCATGCCCCTAGATGTCTAGATCATGCCATGGTCAATCAAAGGTCCAATCCTAAGGTAATGCAAGGGATGCAAATGCAACTATTACATTAGCTTTCAATATTTACATGTCTTCGATCTTCATAATCATCATGGCCACCACCTTCCAATCTTGATCATCCACTATACTAATATTTACAAATAAATATCCATGGCAAATAGGGATACATCTCATGGGGTGGGAACGGGCCATAAACCAAGCCCACTTTAAATTTGATAATTATTACAATCATTCAACACAAAATATCCTAGCATACACCTAGCAAATTGGGCTTGGGCTTTTGATCATCCTTCATGCATAATATCACATATCATACACCATCAATTAATTATCACAATAATTAATTGATCCAATATTATATATCTTGAACCAATCACTAACCGCCAAGATTATAAACTAAATTAACAAAGTATACAAACACCTTTGTCTACTTTCCAATTAATTTATTTATAATCGAATTTCTTGTAAATCACAATTTACTATAAATAATTAAAGTCCAAATTCAATTATTTATTTTATGAGAAAATATTTGCAACTTTTGTAATTTTAAACTTAAGGCCTCAAAAACTCATTTTTCACCAAAAACATTTTGGCCCATTTAAAATTCACAAATATGTTAGCCATCCAATGGCCCAACAACTCAAGGCCCATGACACTTTGATATTTCAAAACACCTTTTGAAAACCATAGTCGTCATCGCCATCGCCGGAGCTCTGTCGCCGGATTCCGGCCAACAAAAAAAAATTATTTTGAGGGGGACGTTCGTGCAGCCCCTCGCCCGAAACGGGTAGCAACATGCTGCCCGAAATATTCCCCAAAAATGCCTTGATTTTGTTGCAAAAATTTCATCTCATGCGGTTAGAAATCGACCTCAATATAATATTATGTATATGCTACACAAAAACTAGTACCCTTAGCTCTGATACCACTTGAAAGGGATCGATTTTAGGTGCCCGAATTCGCAACGGAAGCAACAAAATTTTCGAAAATCATATTTTCTAACATAAAATTTTCGAGCACCTCTAGTACTAGTGTGAAACATATACTAAACACAAAATGTCATACATAGGGTGTTAAGAAAATCTTTACCTATCAATCTTAAAAGATTGATGATGGCTCCAACTAAGGTGTAAACACCTTAGCTCTTGAATGGCAAGAAGATCTACAAGCCTCCTCCTTACTTCAAAATTAGGCCCACCACTAACTAGCTAGAACCCTTCTTATTTTGCACTAGAAAAATAAGAAGATTTTTCAAGGAGAAGTGATTTCTTTCCTCAACAATTGAAGAAGAAAATTGAGATAAAAATGAGGGAGGATCTCTCTCAAAAATTTTGGCCAAGTGAGGAGTGAAGGGAGAGTGGAAGACTTTTCTTGGTCCTTGAAAAGTTGAGTTAAGCATGTGCATGCCATGCTTTGGTTGTACAAAAAGTTCTCCCAACTCTTCACCTCCCTTGCATGCCTTTTTGAGTGGTTTTGTAACAATTACAAGGCCCATGTACTTTAATTTAATTGTCTCAAACATATTTGAGCCCAATTAAACTTTACTTGATTTTACTCAAGTCCACTAGTTAAATAATTATTTTCAATTGGGCTCTACAAGGCCCAATGTTATTTAATTAATTCAACACTTGAACTAATTTCGTTATTTAGACTCTACTAGGCCCACTAGTATTTAATTAATTCAACACTTGAATTAATTTAATTTAGTCCATAATAATGTTTATGAAAATCACAATTATTATGGAACACTTCCACAAATTAAAAGTTATATTTCTCTCATAGAAGTCATACTTCTAATTTTTTCCTTACGCTTATAAACTCATTTATAAGCCGTTCAACACATTGAACTATTTTACTTCTCAATGGGATCTAGAAAGCTAGTACTTGTGTGGCCCTCAATGGTTCATTGATACAACTAGCCGTGAGTTCACATCTCCATGTGATTCGGACTAAACATGTCCTTATATGAGCATACCATAATTGCTCCATTCTTACTTATCAACTCCTTGATAACAAGAACGTCAGAACTAAAGTCTGATAGTACCCAACCAACCATGTTAAACGCCTAGCAGCATCGCTTACATGATTCCCTAGGTATCAAATGATAGTGCCTGCAAGAACAATTCAATTATGGTTAGCGTACAGTACGGTCCCTTCAACTCATATATCTCGACCGATTCGACAACCATTGATTTATCGAGAGTTGTCAATGAATCGATAATATGTATCATGTCGTAGTTGCATCGATGGTGTAATCTATGAAACCCCTTTCATAATTACCACCATACTCTGATCAGAGATTTCAACCTACATACACATGAGAACACATAGGATATCCTTACCCGAAGGTAAGCGGTGAATCCCCGACTACAATGCATCGACTCCTATATGTTTCGACAGAACATCCAACCTTGCCACCTGATGACCCCATGAGAGTCAGTAAACATGTCAAAGTGTAATTCTAGCACATAGAGTCTCAATGTTGTCCCGGGTCATAAGGACTAATGGTGTACAACCATAAACTAGGACTTTTCCACTCGATAAGTGAGAACCACTTGGAAAGTCCTTTATGGAGGGGTGTTCAGTGCACTCTACCAGGAGCACCTATCTGCATGCTCGGACATCACAATGTCCCCTACCAATGAAACATGGTACTCACATCGCAGATACTAGTCTCGAACTCGAGCGGCCTATATCCTTCTTAGCGGCAGCTGAATCGACTAGGAACTGTTTAGAATATACAGTATTCCAAATATGAGTTTCATGATACTCATCATATGAGCATCTCATATTCTTTCTACTATTTGTATATTCAAGAGCTTTATCTATGTAACTAGCATGGGTATTCAGATAAAGATGTGCCAATAATAATTTCAAATATTATTAAAATAAATATTGTTTATACATAGAGTTTCATTGTGAACACTCGGCCAACACTTGGCTCGACGGACACCTACTCTAACACATGTTTCAGGCGATCATCCGATACGGGATCGACGAGAAGAGACCGACGACGACTTTGGCATTTTTAAACGTAGTGTTTTATTTTAAGTTAAGGATGGGGCATTTTAAATAACTTATTTGGTTTTATCATTTTTAAAACCCAAATTATTTATGTAGTATTTTATGATCTTTAAACTTTTAAAAGTTTTGACACTTGTGCAAGTTATTTTAAATTTAGATATTTTATTATAATTAGGGGAGAGTTAGTACTTTTAAATTGATTGTTAATTACTAATTAAGCAATTTTATTCCCCTAATTTCTATTAAACACACGCACACACCCACACTTACACACACACAAAACCGATAACACACACACATATTCCATTCACATTCTTTTTATATTTTTGGAGAGCAAAAACCTAGGGTTCTTGCCTCTAGAGTGCAGCCGCCCCTCCTCTGATTATTCTCCAGCAATTTTCTTGAGTTTTATTTCAAGAAAAATCTTTGCACGGTCGTCTCAAATCAACCCCCGCTTCCTTTCTGCGTCGGAGTCGTCGTTTCGGTATTTTCAATTATCAAAAGGCATGTATATTCTTTTTTTCCTGCGTTGATCTAGTCATATTATGTGTTGCGATATTTTTATACGAGAAAATACATGTGTGACGTGTAGAAGTTTTAGCAATCACGTTTGGATCATTTTTGAAACCATGTTTGGGACCTCAAATCTCGTTTTTTACTGATCTTTTAAATACTGCGAATTTTCGGTCGAGATTTTGGGAAACCTTTCAACGTATGAAACATAGAACTTTGATACATTCAATTTGATATAAAATTCGAAATATTTGGATAAAAATTGAGTGAGATATGATCATTTTCGTGGGACTACTCAAACTGCGTTTTTTGAAAAATTATGTTATTGATGTGTTCTTAGTGTTTTCTGTTGCAGGCTTCGTTGGTAATTGACGGGTGATCGTTGCTGCATTTAGGTATGTTTAGTATGATGTTGGGATGGTATTTGGTATGCCGATTAGTGTCGATAAGCACTCGAATTCATTAGAAGTCGTAGGAAACGATTTGGTGTCAATTTCCGTGTTTTTGAGTTGTATTCTGTCGTAGGTTTGATGTCGTTGTTTGTATGGGTTTGGAACAAGGTAATAGCACCCTAGGATGGGTCTCGAGGTATCGATTCTTAGTCCATTCAGTTGAGTTGGGAGAAATAAGCACAATATTAAAATTTCCGTAGGTTGATTTTTATCCGAGGCTACACGGACCCCTACACAGACCCTTACACGGGGTCCGTGCCTTTGTTTCCTTTGAAGTGTCAAATTTGCGAGCCTACACGGACCCCCACACGGACCCTAGCATGGGCTCTGTGCCCTTCATTCTTTTCGGTGTATTTTTACAGTATCTACACGGACCTAGGCACGGGGTCCATGCTTTCCCTTTTCTTCACACGTATTTACAGTACCTACATGGACCCGGAGCCGGACCTGGGCATGGGGTCCTTGTACCTCTTGTTTTGGAATACTTTAGGTTTCCTTTTGAGATTTTTTTGGTGTTCGATGTCATGGGTTAGTACGATGATTTAATGAGGTCAAGTCCCGAGTGATCTAGAATGTCATAAGTTATTTTTGTACTTCGGTTGTGAGCACGAGTACCTACGTCTAAGCTATGAAAGATAAGTGCTTGTAATCATGTTAGTATGTGCAGCAGTTACCCCAAGCGAGATCCAACGAATCCCTCAAGCCAAGTAAGTATGTTTGACGTGCAAAAGGGAAAATGTTCTATTTTTGAGGTATGATAAATGTCTTGTGACCAATTTATGAATCGGTTTGGAAGTCGATGAACATGAACGAGGACCTCTCAACCCCGTTAAAGCATAAACGGGTTTAGATCAGGATTGGAAAGCGGTAAAGCATGACCAGGGACCAATCCACCCGTTAAAGCATGAACGGGATCTCATGTATGTGGCAGTGGATTTTCCCTGTCAGCCCAGTACTGTGGTTTAGTCTGATCAGAAGTATTTATGTATGAGTCACTTGCTTTGAAACTTATCTCTATGCAAAATGATGAATTTTATGTATGTTCAAGTATGTACAAGTATGCAAGCATGTTTAAGAAAATTCTTATGATGATGGCACTTCTATGTTTATGTACGTATGTACAAGTTTCAAGGATATTACGTTCAAGATTTTAAGTATGCAAGTTCAAGTTTCAAGTATGTACGCTCTATTTAAATTTGCATGTGATTTTATTACGCATTACTTGTTATTCCCAGTGTATACGTGTTGAGTCTTTAGACTCACTAGACTTGTTCGATGCAGGTGAGGATGCATTTGAGGAGACGAGAGATGTGGACCAGTGAGCTAGCTTGGACTGGGCGGGAGGCTAAACCCAAGGACCGCCTTTAAGTTTTATGAAATGTTTAAAAGTACTTTGATTTATGTTATTGGTTTTGAGATTTTAAGCAAATACTTTTGGCAAACTTTAATTCGAAATCTTTTGTTACAACGGTTGTTGAGATGAACGATTTATTTTATCGAATTTTGAAGGTTCACTTCTTATTTAAGAAAATTTTTAATTTTTTCGCAAATTTCAAGTAGTTAAAAGTACGGTACGTTACAAATATAGTGTACCGAAGTCTATGAATAAGAACGTACCACCATCTAGAAGGAGAGAGTAGGTGGGAGACTGGTTACGTTTTTATTCACACTGGGATCCCTAGATAAGAGTCGAGTCAAAGAGTAAGAGTTTGAGTTTTATCTTTGTATTGATTTAAGTTTTCGTAGATTACGATACATATTGTGTTACAAATGTTATATGCTTTTGTATATGTTTGTATGAAATGATTGTATACATTGTTTATACTGGGAAGTATGTTTCTCACCGGAGTTATCCGGCTGTTGTTGTGTTTGTATGTGTGCATGACAACAGATGGGACAGGATCAGGGTCGAGAAGAGCATGATAGATCGAGATTAGAGTGGTGATCCGGGCTTAGAAGTAGATCTGTTGTTCTACACATGACATGTAGTTGATAAACACTAGTTGTTATGACTTTATTTTGAACAGTTGTGTATCTTGATCATGTTGTAGATATTGAATTTGATCTTGTAAATTGAATAAGAAGGGACATAACTTGTTGTAGTATTTTGAACATTTGTGTGTGAAGTGTTCAACAGTTAAAAAAAATTTCGACCTAGTTTATTTAATTGATCCATTTAATCCCAACGATGAGTTAAGATGGAGTTAGCGTTCGGGTCCCCACACCAGGTAGTATCAGAGATGTACGTTCCTTAGACTGAAATAGAAGCGAGTGAGCGGGGTACATTGAGTTTTATTTCGTGCTTTTGTGGTGCTAGCATGTTTTACTACTTTGAAAATATATGTTTAACCGATTCTTGATCAGAGGTATGATTATCAGAGGAGGACTGAGACTGATTTGTTAGATTTGATTACTAACCATTTTGATAATCAGATATTCCTCCTCGAAGAATCCCAGAATAGGGTAGTACTTTAAATAATCCAATGGATGTTACAGCGACACCCATGGAAACACTGTTGAAGAGATTTCAGTCATTCAAACCGCCAACTTTGAAAGGCACTGAGAACTCTATCGATTGCAAGAGCTGGCTGGATGATATTGAGATGTTGTTTTATTCACATGACTGCACAAATGAACGTAGAGTCAGACTGATTGGGCACCAGTTACATGAGGTTGCAAAAAGCTGGTGGCTCACAACCAAGAGAGCTTTGGAGCATAGAGGTACGGTTATTACTTGGAAGATTTTTAAAGCAGAATTTTATCAAGGATTTTTCCCAGTATCGTACAGAAAGGACAAGGGTGCAGAGTTTGCCAACCTGAAATAGTGTCATCTGAAAATTGAAGATATGTGGCCAAATTCTCTACCTTGTTACGTTTTGCTCCTCATGTTGCTGAGAATGATGAAGCCGTGGCTGATCAGTTCATCAATGGGCGTAGTCCTAAGATCTTTACACTGGTAAATATAGGGTGACCAAATAATTTTGCGGATGCCTTGAACAGAGCAAAAGGAGCTGAAGCTGGCTTAATCAGATAGCGAGGAACTTTGTATGTTGCTCCAACGCAGAAACAGCAACAACCCCCATCTCAGTTCCAGCAACCCCTTCCCAAATTTGATAGTGGTGGTGGTAGCAGCAGTGGGAAGAAAGATAATCTGAAAGCCCGAGGGAAACAATTTAAGAAGTCTGGAAGTAGTTCATCTAGCTCCAGTGGCTCACGACAGATCGGTTCTGGCCAGAGTTATACAGGGTTCTATTGCAGAACATGTGGAGGAAGACACCTAACAGAGCAATGCCAAGGATGCTTGGTAGTTGCAATATCTGTCGACAGCCGGGACATTTTGCCAGAGTCTATCCATAGCGAGGTTCTCAACGATCCCAGGGAACAGAATCATCTAGATCAGTGGCTCAGGCTGATAGACAATCATCTCTGTTTACTCTTTCCAGCCACCCACTACTCAGTCACAGCCGAGGCTAGGAGGAAGCCAGACTGTTAGCCAACCTCCGAGACAGCAGGCCAGAGTGTTTGCATTCACTGAGTAATAGGCCCTGGAAGCACCTGATGATTTGGTTGCAGGTAACTGTTCTCTTTGTGGTTACCCTGCTTATGTATTGATAGATACGGGTGCATCCCATACTTTTATTTCTGAGCGATTTTCATTGATACATGATCTGCCTGTTGAGTCTCTATCTACTGTAGTATCTGTCTATTCACCGTTGGGGAGAGGTTTTATATCAATGAAGTCTGTTAGACATTGTATGCTGTAGTATGATGGTAATGAGATAGAGTTAGATTGTATTGTACTCGGTTTGTCTAATTTTGACTGCATTATTGGTATCGATATACTGACCAAGTACAGAGCTACCGTAGATTGTTTCCAGAAAATTGTAAGATTCAGACCTGAGATGGCTGATGAATGGAAATTTTACGGTAAGGTTTCCAGAGCTCAAATTCCTTTGATATCTGTTTTATCTATGACTGAATTATTACAGAAGGGAGCAGAGGGATTCCTTGTGTATTCAGTAGATGTACTGAAGTCGAGCCCATCATTGACAGATTTGCGAGTGGTATGTGAGTTTGCTGACGTCTTTCCAGATGAGATTCCGGGTTTGCCTCCAGTCCGAGAAATAGACTTCAGCATTGAACTAATACTAGGTATAGTACCTATTTCTAAAACTTCATACAGAATGACACCAATTGAATTGAAAGAATTGAAAGATCATCAGCTAGAAGATTTACTAGCCTAGGGTTACATTAGACCGAGTGTTTCTCCTTGGGGCGCTCCAGTTCTGTTTTTCAGAAAGAAAGACGGTTCAATGAGACTCTGCATTGATTATCGACAATTGAATAAGGCTACGATAAAGAATAAATATCCTTTGGCTCATATTGATGATCTATTTGATCAGTTGCAGGGTTTTTCTGTTTATTCCAAGATCGATCTGAGATCTGGATATCATCAGCTGAGAGTCTGAGATTCTGATATACCGAAGATAGCTTTCAGAACCAAGTATGGCCATTATGAGTTTATAGTCATGCCATTTGGTTTAACGAATGCTCCAGCGGTATTTATGGGTTTAATGAACCGTATATTTCAGAAATATCTGGATGACTTTGTGATTATCTTTATTGATGATATTCTGATTTATTCAAAGAATTTGATTGATCAAGCTGAGCATTTGAGAATTGTATTGAATATTCTGAGGGCTGAGAAATTGTATGCAAAGCTATCGAAATGTGATTGTGGCTGAAACAAGTTATATTTCTGTGGCACATTATATCTGGAAATGGTATTTCTGTTGATCTTAGCAAAGTTCAGGCTGTGATCAGTTGGCCTAGACTGACATCAATACCAGAAATATGCAGTTTTACGGGTTTAGCAGGCTACTATCGTCGATTTATTAAAGATTTCTCTAGTATTGCTAAGCCGATTACTCAACTGACTCTGAAGAATGCCCTTTTTGTTTGGCCAGAGGCGTGTGAATCTAGTTTTCTAGAGTTGAAAAACAGAATAATTAGTGCTCCAGTGTTGACTATTTTGTCAGGTACTGGTGATTTTTTTGTTTATTCTGATGCTTCTCACAGAGGATTAGGTTGTGTTTTGATGCAGCGAGGACATGTTATTGCTTATGGCTCGAGACAATTGAAACCACATGAGACTCGCTACCCGATTCATGATCTTGAATTGGCTGTCATCGTATTTGCATTGAAGATCTAGCGACACTACCTATATTGTGAGAAATTTGAAATTTATTCTGATCACAAGAGTTTGAAATATCTATTTTCACAGTCAGAATTGAATATGAGGCAACATAGATGGTTTGATTTATTGAAATATTTTGATTGTGAAATCAAATATTATCCGGGGAAGTCAAATGCAGCAGCTGATTCACTGAGTCAAAAGGTATGTTCTTTATCCCTATCGATGATTGGTGTCTCAAATATGATTGAAGATTGCTGTCTTTCTGGATTAGTATTTGAGACAGATTGTCAACCTCTGAGACTTTATGCCATTCAAGTTGAACCAGAGATGATTTTAAGAATAAAGAAAACACAGAAAATCGATCAGAACATTCAGAATTCGATTGCGATGGTCAGATCTGGGCATCGATCAGAATATCAGGTTCGTGATAATGTGTTATATGTGAATAATCATATTGTAGTACCAGATATTTCAGACTTGAAACAACAGATTTTGACAGAAGCGCACTGATGAAACTTAAAATTAATAATTTATTATATGTTAAAACCTGTATTTTAAAATTTAAGTTTCATTAAAATTATAAAATTATGTTATTTTAATATTGTTTGTTTATATTTAATTGTCTTACTAAATATGTTTTATTTTCAGGTTTTCTACGTGTTGGTAAAAGAATGATAACTCAAGCTAGAAAATTCAAATGGAGGTGACTCAAACATGTTTGGAATCCTTGAGAAATTATCTACAACTTTGCAGAAGACATGATTGCCTAAAAAGTTCATTAAGATGATCAAATTGTGCAAATATCAAAAGGAAGACAAATTTACTTTTACTATGACCAGCATATAGTAAAAAAATCATAACTATTTCAATATTTAACCAAATGAGGTGAACCAAGTGGCCAAATTCATCTACAGACAATTCCCCACATGTTTGCCGTTTTGAACAGAGTCAAATTCGGTGATTAAAGTTGTGGAACAAAGCATTGAAAGAAGGGACATGGAATTGAACTTGGAGGAGACAAAGAATACTATTGCATATACATGGCATTACTAAAAATTTTGACCCTTTCTCTCATTTGGCCTATAAATAGAGGCCTTGTGCTAGCTTGAGAATCATTCTATCTCATTGTAAAATATAGTGTGAGTGTGTATCAAAGTTCTAAGTTCCAATATATTTTCTTTCATGTTCTCAACTATGAGTGATATTTTAGTGTTGATCAAAAGTAAGCTTATGGCAAGCTAAATCTATTATGTCAAGGTGAAGAGGATGCATTCTTGGTGAAGTAAGATTGTTTATATTTTGTATATTCTTTCTTTTTTCTTTTCATTTAGCTAACTTATTTTTATTGTAGGTATAAAAATGAATTATTTGTTGTTATCAATTTACATCAAATGCTTGATACCATTAAAGTGGTTATCTTGATTTGTTGTTTAATTTTGATACAATAAATATTTCATCACTTATTATTATATATAGATATATATTTATATATATTTATATAATAATATCATAATATTTCATAGGTACCATTATAATGATTTAATTTAACATTTACTTTATGCAATTATTTATTTATATAGTTATAATTATAATCATAGGTACCATATATAAAATATCGGTTAATTCGGAATTTTCTATAGTGGGAACTATATTATATTATGTGTGTGTTTAATTTTCTTGGAACCATTATTTATGATGATTTCTTTTGTTTTATTTTTAGTAAAAAATTATTACATAAACCAAGAATAAATCCTCAAGCCTTGACAAAATTTATAATTTGTAAACTTCATTCTTGCATTTGGTAATCTATAAATTAATAAATTTAAACTCAAAATAACCTCTCTGAGGATCGATCTCGTACTTACGAAATATATTACTTGCAGACAACCTACACTTGGGTGAATTATTACTTAAGTAGTAGCAAGTTTTTGGCGCCGTTGCCGGGGAGGTATAAATTAAGTTTATATTTGTTAATTATGTTTTATTTATAAGTATTGTGTTGTTTTTTTTTTTTTGTATGAGTATTTGGAGTCGAAAAAAAAGTGGTAGACTTATTCGAGTATCTAAAAATAATTTAAACATGGATGATAATTCAAATAATCAAGATAATGATAATAATAATAATAATAATCAAGAACATGATCAATTAAGAACACTTAGGTACCATATGAACCCTATTAGAACTAGTGCCCCATCTTGTTAGTTTTTCCCCCTGATGCATCTAATTTCAACTTCAAACCTCAAATTATTCAACTTTTACCAAATTTTCATGGCTTAGATTCTGAAAATCCATATTTGCATCTAAGAGAATTTGAGGAAGTTTGTAACACATAATGATCAAAATTGTAGCATGAATATAGTTCGATTAAAGCTTTTCCCTTTTTCTTTAAAAGATAAAGCTAAAACATGGCTACAAAATTTAAGATCAAGTTCAATAAGATCATGGGAAGAAATGCAACAACAATTTCTCAAAAAGTTTTTCCCTTCCCATAGAACAAACTCTTTTAAAAGACAAATTACAACTTTTTCTCAAAAACAAGGAGAAACGTTTTATCAATGTTGGGATAGATATAAAGAATTACTTAATACATGCCCACATCATGGTTTTGAAACATGGAGAATAGTTTCTCACTTTTATGAAGGTCTAATACCTAAAGATAGGCAAATGATAAAATTCATGTGTAATGGAACTTTTGAAGATAAAAACTCAAATGAAGCTCTGAAATATTTGGATTCATTAGCAGAAAATGCTCAAAATTGGGATAATATAGGCACAATAGAACCACCAACAACTAAAAACAATAATTCAACAAATGAGGGTGGTATCTATAATCTTAAAGATGATATAGATATTCAAGTTAAACTTGCATCTTTAGCAAGAAAAATTGAGTCATTAGAAATGAAAAAGAGTGGTCAATTAAAAAGTATTCAAGAAATTGTTTGTCATATATGTGATACACATGATCATGCTACAAAAGATTGTCCAACATTACCTTCATTTAAAGAATGTCTCCATGAAGAAGCAAATTATGTTAACAATTATAAAAAACCAATACTAGATCTTTTTTCACCATCATATAATCCTGGATGGAAAAATCATCCTAATTTTAGTTGGAGGAATGATAATAATGCACAACCGTCACAACAAAATTTTCAAAATAACCAAAATCATCAAGGTTATATTCCTTATGTTACACCTCCAAGAAAAAACTTTGAAGATGTAATTCATGCATTTATCCAAAAGCAAGAGTCTATCAATATTCAAAACAGTCAATCTATGAGTGATTTGAAAGAAACTCTTGCAAAATTTGCATCTGCACTTAATATTCATGAAAAAGGAAAATTTTCATCTAAACCTCAACCTAATCCTAAAAATCAAAATCAAGAATTAAAAAATGAAAAAATTGATCAAATAAAATCTGTTATTACCCTTAGAAGTGGTAAAATAGTTAATGATCCATATAGTAATGAAAACAAGGATCATTTAAAATCAAAGAGTAAGGATGATAATCCTGATACTTTTGAGAATGATGATACCTTAAATTTTAAGAATAATATGGTGAATGATAAATCATCTGAAATAGTAAACAAGTCAAATAAACCTCCACCATTTCCTCATGCATTAACAAATCATAAAAAACGAAAAATTGATTCTGATATCTATGAAGTTTTTAAACAAGTGAAGATAAATATTCAATTATTAGATGCTATTAAACAAGTACCTTCTTATGCAAAATTTTTAAAAGACTTATGTAATGTAAAGAGAAAATTGCATGTGAAGAAAAAACCATTCTTGGCTGAACAAGTAAGTTCTATTCTTCAAAATAATTCTAGTTTAAAATATAAAGATCCTTGTTGTCCAACAATTTCATGTATTATTGGAGAAAATAAAATTAAAAAAGATTTGTTGGATTTGGGATCAAGTGTGAATTTACTTCCTTATTCAGTTTATGAAAAACTTAATTTAGGAGAATTAAAACCCACTTCTGTTACTCTCTTACTGGCAGATAGGTCAATCAAAATACCTAGAGGTATTGTAGAAGATGTGTTGGTTCAAGTTGCTAAATTCATATATCCTGTAGATTTTATTGTTTTGGATACACAACCAATAGAAGTACATAATGAAATTCCAGTAATATTGGGACGACCATTTCTAGCAACTTCAAATGCTTTAATTAATTGTCGAAATAAAATAATGAAATTGTCTTTTGGAAATATGACTCTAGAACTTAATGTGTTCAATTTATATAAACAACCAAGTATTAATGAAAATGAATATCATAATGAAATTGAAACAATTGTGGAAGAAAATATACAAGAAAAAAACTTAAATCAACAATCTGAAGTTTTTTCAATAGAAAGTTTTGAGTCTAAAAATAATTTTAAAGAAGATGATAATACAAAACTTGAATTAAAAGTTTTACCATTAGAATTGAAATATGTATTTCTTAGTGAAAATAAAACATTTTCTGTTGTAATTTCTTTCACTCTTTTGCCAAATCAAGAAGAAGATTTGATTAAATTACTTAAAAAATATAAAAATGCAATTGGATGGACTTTGAAAGATATAAAAGGTATGAATCCTTTAATCTGTACACATAAAATTCACTTGGAAGAAAATGCTAAAACATATCAACAACCACAAAGAATGTTAAATCCACATATGAAGGAAGTTGTTAAGAATGAAGTATTAAAACTATTAGACGCTGTAATTATCTATCCAATTTCAGATAGTAAATGGGTAAGTCCAACACAAGTAGTACCTAAAAAGTCCGGCATCACTGTTATAAAAAATGAAAAGGGAGAGTTATTACAAGCTAGGATTCCATCTAGTTGGCGTATGTGTATTGATTATAGAAAATTAAATGATGCAACTAGAAAAGATCATTTCCCACTACCATTTTTAGATCAAATTCTAGAAAAAGTAGCAAGAAATTCTTATTAATGTTTTCTTGATGGGTGTTCGGGGTATTATCAAATACCTATATCATTAGAAGATCAAGAAAAAACTACTTTTACTTGTCCTTTCGGAACTTTTGCATTTAAAAGAATGTCATTTGGTTTATGTAATGCTCCGGCTACTTTTCAAAGATGCATGTTAAGTATTTTCAGTGATATGATTGAAGAATATGTAGAAGTTTTTATAGATGATATAACTGTTTTTGGAAACTCATTTGAAAATTGTCTTAAAAATCTAGAAGAAGTATTAAAAAGATGTGAAGAAAAAAATCTTATTTTAAATTGGGAAAAATGTCATTATATGGTTAAATCTGTGATTGTTTTAGGACATGTGATATCTGAAAAAGGAATTGAAGTTGATAAAGCCAAAGTTGATGTTATTGCTAATTTAACATCACCAAAAACGGTCAAAGAATTTCGATCATTCTTGGGTCATGCAGGATTTTATAGAAGGTTTATAAAAAATTTCAGCATAATATCTAAACCAATTTTGTAATGCCCTAGATTGTATGTGGATAAAATGAAAATATGAAGTGTTGCTTGAAGAAAGGGACCGCACCCGCGCCTAGAGAAGCACCGCATGGACAAAAAGTTAGTCATTTTTACAGTAGGGTCACCGCACCCGCGGTCCAAGAAGGAGTGCACCCGCGGTTGATGGACAGAGAGTTGGAAATTAATTACAGAAATGACACCGCACCCGCAGTTCAAATGTAACCGCACCCGCGTTGATGCCACCGCACCCGCGGTCTTATATGTAGCGCACCCGCGGTCGTCGATTTTGGAAAATGAATGGATTGCCGAAGCTTGAGCGCAGCCGCGGTTCATGAACTACCGCACCCGCGGTCATACGTGTTACTTGGAAAATATAACACTTGCCCTTAACCATGCAATATAATGAGTTGTCCTTGTTCCTTTCCTTCTTCAGCAGATAGAACCGAGAGATTCAGGGGAGAAAGCTTCAACTTTTCTTGTGCTCTTGAGCTTGTGATTTTGAAAGATTCACACATCCAAACTTTAATCCGATTTCGGGTTTGAGCTCCTCTCTTGCTATTGGCTACAAAAGGAAGTAAGTATTGTTAACTTTCAACATGTTTTGAAGTTAAGAGGTTGAAGAAATCAGATATTGATGGTTATTATGTATTCTTGTGATGTCTCCGAACGTATACTTGAAAACGGATCGAAGAAAGATTATCATATGTGATTATTTTGTATTTTCAGAAAATGTGTATAGGAGATTATGCAGATTTTGAAGTGTGGTGGATGATTATTCAGAATTGGGAATTGTTGATATCATATATGTGTTATTGATTTGATCGGTATCGAAATAATACGTCGTTATGCCGTCCAAAATGTACCGAGAATGAATATTGTTACGTACATGTATGGATTGAATAGAATGTTGATCTTGTATCTATTGAACATTACCATTTCAGATTCATTGCGCCTCACTTCGACTTCGAGACCTCGACATCGATAAAAGTTCAACAAGAAAGGTATAATGCATGTTTTGTTTGGGGAAAACACAACTCAAATGAGATTCAGTTTGAGTTTCCCAACAAAATCACATACTAGAATTATTGTTTATCTTTTGATATGATAATGCCTTGTTTATAGATTTATATTCAAGCCTTAGAGATAGGAGAGTCATTGGCAGACTTGCCAAACTAGATGTTCGGTGGTATCGACGCTTCGGACCAGATTCAATCCGATTGTAGACATTCGATACAGATATGACCGAAGTTTAGGAATAAGACGTACAGTCACCCCGATTGGGAGGGTAGGTGACAGCCATTGACGTCTTATTCACACCGGGATCCCTAGAGTAGAGTCGATTCGAGTCAAGACATGATTTGATTTGAATTGCATGTTTAGATAGATCGATTTCATAGACTATGGAGCCCTTGTTATTGCTTTCATGCATGATTTATGATTTCGTATCAGCATGTATACATGTTTTATACTGGGATTTGTTTTCACCGGAGTTTCCGGCTGTTGTTATGTTTGTATGTGTGCATAACAACAGGTGGGGCAGGATCTGGGTCACGTCAGAGATGAGATCAAGATAGCGTGGTGACTACGGGCGCAGAAGATCACTAGTGATATTGTACTAGATTTGTACTACTCGTAGTTTATGGTTTGTATTAAACATTTGTGATGTGTTTGTAGTAAAACATGACATATATATTATATGTGTTGTAATTAAGAAAGATATTATGCGTAGTATTTACATTTGAATTAATGTTAAAAAGCGAAAATTTGACCCACATTTTGAATAAAGATCCAATTAATCGCGAAAAGAATTGAGTTAGAGCCCGGGTCCCCACAACAGGTGGTATCAGAGCAGTAGATTCTGTAGACTGAGATAGAATAGAATGAGCGGGGTAAATTTAGTCTTCTTCCTTGCTTTTGATGTGCTAGCATGATTTATTGCTTTCCCTATTATATGTTGTATTGTATCTGAGTTGATTTACAGCATATAATTGTCAAGACTGAATCAGAACCAATTCTGGATCAGAGGTATATGATCAGAGGAGGGCTGAGACAGATTGTATAGACTGTGTACTAATCTGTTTGATAATCAGATATGCCGCCTAGAAGAATACCACAACCAGCTGCAGGTCAAGTGCCAGAACAGGGTAGTACGTCAGGTACTCAGATGGATGTTACAGCTACACCTATGGAAACCTTATTGAAGAGATTTCAATCATTCCATCCTCCGACTTTAAAGGGCACGGAAAATGCAGTGGATTGTGAGAGTTGGCTAGACGATATAGAGATGTTGTTTGAATCTCTTGCCTATACAGACGAACGAAGAGTGAAATTAATTGGACATCAGTTGCAAGAAGTGGCCAAGAGCTGGTGGCTTACAACGAAACGAGCATTGGAGCATAGAGGTATCGATATTACTTGGAAAATATTTAAAGATGAATTTTATCAACGTTTCTTTCCAGTGTCGTATCGAAAAGACAAAGGGGCCGAATTTGCCAACTCGAGACAGGGGCAGTGGAACATAGAAGAGTATGTTGCCAAGTTTTCTTCTTTGCTCCGATTTGCGCCACACGTGGCAGGAAATGACGAAGCGGTCGCAGACCAGTTAATCAATGGTTTGAACCCAGATATTTTTACCTTGGTGAACACGGGACGACCCAATACCTTTTCTGATGCACTGAACAGAGCGAAGGGAGCAGAGGCTTGCTTGATTAGGCAGCGAGGAGCTTCCTATAGTGTTCAGGGTCAGAGACCGCCATAGCCTGCCGCACAGTTTCGACCACCTCCTCCTCGATTTGATAGTGGAAGCAGTAGTAGTGGCAAGAAGGATTTTCTGAAGGCAAAGGGCAGACAATTTAAGAAGTCAGGGAGCAGTTCGTCGAGCTCCAGTGGGTCAGGACAGAGAGGTCCTGGCCAGAGTGCAGAGTATACTGATGTTTATTGCAGTTCTTGCGGTAGTAGGCATGCCACTGAGCAGTGTCAGGGAGTGATGGGCAGATGCAACATATGTAGGCTACAGGGACACTTTGCCAGAGTCTGTCCCCAGAGAGGTGCACAGAGATTTCAGGGTGCAGGGTCATCAGCATCAGTGACTCAGCCTGAGAGGCAAGTTTCGTCTGTCCATTCCTTCCAGCCCATGCCTACACAGTCCCAGACCAGAGCCAGAGGTAGCCAGACAGTGAGCCAACCTTCTAGACAACAGGCTCAGGTGTTTGCATTGACGGAAGAGCAAGCCCAAGATGCACCAGATGATGTGATTGCAGGTAACTGTTTTCTTTGTGGTTATCCTGCCTATGTATTGATAGATACAGGTGCATCACATACATTCATATCAGAACGTTTTTTATTAATACATGCATTGCCTGTCGAGTCATTGTCCCCTGTAGTGTCTATTTCTTCTCCGTTGGGAAGTGGTCTGATATCTGTGACATCAGTTAGACATTGTGTACTACAGTTTGAGGGACATGAGATTGATTTAGAATGTGTTGTACTTGGCTTATCTGATTTTGATTGTATTGTCGGGATTGACATGTTAACTAAGTATAGAGCCACCGTAGACTGTTTCCACAAGATTGTCTGATTCAGATCTGAAATGACAGAAGAGTGGAAATTCTAAGGAAAGGGTTCCAGATCTCGGATTCCCTCAGTATCTGCTTTGACTATGAGTTGATTGTTGCAGAAAGGAGCAGAGGAATTCCTTGTCTATTCTGTAGATCTACAGAAATCGAGCCCGGCATTGACAGATTTGCCAGTAGTACGGGAGTTTGCAGATGTATTTCTTGACGAGATTCCAGGGTTGCCCCCAGCTCGAGAGGTGGATTTCAGCATAGATCTTGTTCCAGGTACCGTTCCTATTTCGAGAGCTCCGTATAGAATGGCACCTATTGAGTTGAAAGAATTGAAAGCACAGCTAGAAGATTTGCTAGCCAAGGGATATATCAGACCCAGTGTATCTCCTTGGGGCGCACCATTACTATTTGTGCGAAAGAAAGATGGTTCGATGCGATTGTGTATTGATTACAGGCAACTGAACAAGGCAACGATAAAGAACAAGTATCCTTTGCCTCGCATTGATGACTTATTTGATCAGTTGCAGGGATCATCTGTTTATTCTAAGATTGATTTGAGATCGGGATATCACCAGCTGAGATTTAGAGACGTTGATATACCGAAGACAGCATTCCGAACCAGGTATGGACATTATGAGTTTGTTGTCATGCCTTTTGGTTTAACGAATGCTCCAGCGGTGTTTATGGGATTGATGAACCGTGTCTTTCAGAGGTATTTGGATGAGTTTGTGATTGTTTTTATTGATGATATCTTGGTTTAAGAATCTGAATGAACATGCCAATCATTTGAGAATTGTGTTGCAAACATTAAGAAATGAAAGATTATTTGCTAAACTGTCCAAGTGTGAGTTTTGGCTGAGACAGGTTGTCTTCTTGGGTCATATCATATCTGGAGACGGTATTTCTGTGGATACGAGTAAAGTTGAAGCTGTGATCAGTTGGCCGAGACCGACTTCGGTGCCAGAGATATGCAGTTTCTTGGGTCTGGCAGGATACTATAGACGATTCATTAAAGATTTCTCCAGTATTGCGAAGCCGATTACCCAGTTGACACAGAAGAATGCACCATTTGTGTGGTCTGAGGATTGTGAGTCTAGCTTCTTAGAATTGAGGAGGAGATTGACCAGTGCACCTGTCTTGATGATTCCTTCAGGTACTGGCGATTTCGTTGTATATTGTGATGCATCTCACAGAGGGCTGGGATGTGTTCTTATGCAGCGAGGTCATGTGATCGCATATGCCTCTAGACAGCTGAAGCCACACGAGATTCGATACCCCATTCATGATATTGAATTGGCGGCTATTGTTTTTGCCTTGAAGATCTGGCGTCACTATCTTTATGGTGAGAAATTTGAGATTTACTCTGATCATAAAAGCCTGAAGTATCTGTTTTCTCAGTCAGAGTTGAACATGAGGCAGCGTAGATGGCTTGATCTACTGAAAGATTTTGATTGCGAGATCAAGTACTATCCAAGGAAGTCAAATGCAGCAGCAGATGCCTTGAGTTGAAAGGTTTGTGCCCTATCTTTATCAACGATAGGTGTTTCGAATTTAGTTGAAGATTGTTGTTTGTCTGGTTTAGCATTTGACACAGATAGTAGACCATTGAGACTTGCCACGATTCAAGTTGAGTCAGATTTGATCATGAAAATCAAAGAAGCTCAAAGAACAAATCAGAATATACAGAAGTCAATTCAGATGGTCAGATCAGGACATCAGTCTGAATATCAGGTACGTGATTTTGTCCTGTATGTGAATAGCCGTATTGTAGTGCCAGATGTTTCAGAGTTGAAACAACAAATATTGTCAGCAGTGCACTGTAGTCGGTTCAGCATTCACCCTGGTGGCATAAAGATGTACAACGACTTGAAGACACAGTTCTGGTGGAAACAGATGAAATCAGATGTTGCCGAATATGTGTCTAAGTGCTTAAACTGCCAACAGGTAAAGGCCGAAAGAAAGAAGCCCGGAGGTTTACTTCAGAGTTTGTCTATTCCTGAATGGAAATGGGATCACATTTCCATGGATTTCGTGACGAAGTTACCTCGATCATCCCGGGGTTGTGATGCTATTTGGGTTGTGATAGACAGATTAACCAAATCAGCATGTTTTATTCCGTACAGAATGACGTACAGACATGATCAGATGGCTGAGATATATGTCCGAGAGGTAGTCAGATTACATGGTGTGCCGAAGTCTATCGTATCAGATCGTGATCCACGATTCACTTCTCACTTTTGGCACAGTCTGCAGCAGGCTTTAGGTACGACATTGCACCTAAGTACTGCTTATCATCCACAGACAGATGGACAGTCAGAGCGGACTATCCAGACTTTAGAGGACATGTTGAGAGCTGTAGTGCTAGACTTTGGCACTAGTTGGCAAGATTCACTACCGTTGTGTGAATTCTCGTACAACAACAGCTATCAAACGAGCATAAAGATGGCACCGTTTGAAGCATTGTATGGCAAGAAGTGCAGATCTCCGTTGTACTGGGATGATATATCTGAAGTACCAGAACTTGGGCCTGATATGATTCGAGAGATGAATGAGAAAGTAAAGAGCATTCAGAAAAGAATGAAGACAGCACAGGATAGACAAGCCAAGTATGCCAATATCAGACGTAGACCATTAGTATTTGAACAAGGAGACAGAGTGTTTTTGAAGATTTCACCTTTCCGAGGCATTGTCAGATTTGGCAAACGTGGAAAATTTTCTCCTAGATACATCGGTCCATACGAGATTCTTGAAAAGATTGGTGATCGAGCATATCGACTGGCTCTTCCTCCTTCTTTATCCGGGATACATGACGTTTTTCATGTATCGATGCTACGTAGATACATGCCAGATTATTCTCATGTCATTCGGCCTGACGAAGCTGAGCTGGATCAGACGTTGAGTTACGTTGAACAACCAATACAAATTCTTGATCGGAAAGAGAAACAGCTCAGAACGAAGACTATTCCGCTAGTGAAAGTCCAGTGGAGTCGTCATGGCACCGAAGAAGCGACTTGGGAAACAGAAGCAGATATGAGACAGAAATATCCCGAGTTATTATCATGATGTGAGTATTTATTAAGCTTTTGACTTTACTGCTGTTTGTACATACTTTGATTAATTAATTTCACGTTCGAGGACGAACTAATATCTAAGAGGGGGAGAAATGTAATGCCCTAGATTGTATGTGGATAAAATGAAAAGATGAAGTGTTGCTTGAAGAAAGGGACCACACCCGCGCCTAGAGAAGCACCGCACCCGCGGTGCATGGACAAAAAGTTAGTCATTTTTACAGTAGGGTCACCGCACCCGCGGTCCAAGAAGGAGTGCACCCGCGGTTGATGGACAGAGAGTTGGAAATTAATTACAGAAATGACACCGCACCCGCGGTTCAAATGTAACCGCACCCGCGTTGATGCCACCGCACCCGCGGTCTTATATGTAGCGCACCCGCGGTCGTCGATTTTGGAAAATGAATGGATTGCCGAAGCTTGAGCGCAGCCGCGGTTCATGAACTACCGCACCCGCGGTCATACGTGTTACTTGGAAAATATAACACTTGCCCTTAACCATGCAATATAATGAGTTGTCCTTGTTCCTTTCCTTCTTCAGCAAATAGAACCGAGAGATTCAGGGGAGAAAGCTTCAACTTTTCTTGTGCTCTTGAGCTTGTGATTTTGAAAGATTCACACATCCAAACTTTAATCCGATTTCGGGTTTGAGCTCCTCTCTTGCTATTGGCTACAAAAGGAAGTAAGTATTGTTAACTTTCAACATGTTTTGAAGTTAAGAGGTTGAATAAATCAGATATTGATGGTTATTATGTATTCTTGTGATGTCTCCGAACGTATACTTGAAAACGGATCGAAGAAAGATTATCATATGTGATTATTTTGTATTTTCAGAAAATGTGTGTAGGAGATTATGCAGATTTTGAAGTGTGGTGGATGATTATTGAGAATTGGGAATTGTTGATATCATATATGTGTTATTGATTTGATCGGTATCGAAATAATACGTCGTTATGCCGTCCAAAATGTACCGAGAATGAATATTGTTACGTACATGTATGGATTGAATAGAATGTTGATCTTGTATCTATTGAACATTACCATTTCAGATTCATTGCGCCTCACTTCGACTTCGAGACCTCGACATCGATAAAAGTTCAACAAGAAAGGTATAATGCATGTTTTGTTTGGGGAAAACACAACTCAAATGAGATTCAGTTTGAGTTTCCCAACAAAATCACATACTAGAATTATTGTTTATCTTTTGATATGATAATGCCTTGTTTATAGATTTATATTCAAGCCTTAGAGATAGGAGAGTCATTGGCAGACTTGCCAAACTAGATGTTCGGTGGTATCGACGCTTCGGACCAGATTCAATCCGATTGTAGACATTCGATACAGATATGACCGAAGTTTAGGAATAAGACGTACAGTCACCCCGATTGGGAGGGTAGGTGACAGCCATTGACGTCTTATTCACACCGGGATCCCTAGAGTAGAGTCGATTCGAGTCAAGACATGATTTGATTTGAATTGCATGTTTAGATAGATCGATTTCATAGACTATGGAGCCCTTGTTATTGCTTTCATGCATGATTTATGATTTCGTATCAGCATGTATACATGTTTTATACTGGGATTTGTTTTCACCGGAGTTTCCGGCTGTTGTTATGTTTGTATGTGTGCATAACAACAGGTGGGGCAGGATCTGGGTCACGTCAGAGATGAGATCAAGATAGCGTGGTGACTACGGGCGCAGAAGATCACTAGTGATATTGTACTAGATTTGTACTACTCGTAGTTTATGGTTTGTATTAAACATTTGTGATGTGTTTGTAGTAAAACATGACATATATATTATATGTGTTGTAATTAAGAAAGATATTATGCGTAGTATTTACATTTGAATTAATGTTAAAAAGCGAAAATTTGACCCACATTTTGAATAAAGATCCAATTAATCGCGAAAAGAATTGAGTTAGAGCCCGGGTCCCCACAACAGGTGGTATCAGAGCAGTAGATTCTGTAGACTGAGATAGAATAGAATGAGCGGGGTAAATTTAGTCTTCTTCCTTGCTTTTGATGTGCTAGCATGATTTATTGCTTTCCCTATTATATGTTGTATTGTATCTGAGTTGATTTACAGCATATAATTGTCAAGACTGAATCAGAACCAATTCTGGATCAGAGGTATATGATCAGAGGAGGGCTGAGACAGATTGTATAGACTGTGTACTAATCTGTTTGATAATCAGATATGCCGCCTAGAAGAATACCACAACCAGCTGCAGGTCAAGTGCCAGAACAGGGTAGTACGTCAGGTACTCAGATGGATGTTACAGCTACACCTATGGAAACCTTATTGAAGAGATTTCAATCATTCCATCCTCCGACTTTAAAGGGCACGGAAAATGCAGTGGATTGTGAGAGTTGGCTAGACGATATAGAGATGTTGTTTGAATCTCTTGCCTATACAGACGAACGAAGAGTGAAATTAATTGGACATCAGTTGCAAGAAGTGGCCAAGAGCTGGTGGCTTACAACGAAACGAGCATTGGAGCATAGAGGTATCGATATTACTTGGAAAATATTTAAAGATGAATTTTATCAACGTTTTTTTCCAGTGTCGTATCGAAAAGACAAAGGGGCCGAATTTGCCAACTCAGACAGGGGCAGTGGAACATAGAAGAGTATGTTGCCAAGTTTTCTTCTTTGCTCCGATTTGCGCCACACGTGGCAGGAAATGACGAAGCGCTCGCAGACCAGTTCATCAATGGTTTGAACCCAGATATTTTTACCTTGGTGAACACGGGACGACCCATAACCTTTTCTGATGCACTGAACAGAGCGAAGGGAGCAGAGGCTGGCTTGATTAGGCAGCGAGGAGCTTCCTATAGTGTTCAGGGTCAGAGACCGCCACAGCCTGCCGCACAGTTTCGACCACCTCCTCCTCGATTTGATAGTGGAAGCAGTAGTAGTGGCAAGAAGAATTTTCTGAAGGCAAAGGGCAGACAGTTTAAGAAGTCAGGGAGCAGTTCGTCGAGCTCCAGTGGGTCAAGACAGAGAGGTCCTGGCCAGAGTGCAGAGTATACTGATGTTTATTGCAGTTCTTGCGGTAGTAGGCATGCCACTGAGCAGTGTCAGGGAGTGATGGGCAGATGCAACATATGTAGGCAACAGGGACACTTTGCTAGAGTCTGTCCCCAGAGAGGTGCACAGAGATTTCAGGGTGCAGGGTCATCAGCATCAGTGTTCTCAGCCTGAGAGGCAAGTTTCGTCTGTCCATTCCTTCCAGCCCACGCCTACACAGTCCCAGACCAGAGCCAGAGGTAGCCAGACAGTGAGCCAACCTTCTAGACAACAGGCTCAGGTGTTTGCATTGACGGAAGAGCAAGCCCAAGATGCACCAGATGATGTGATTGCAGGTAACTGTTTTCTTTGTGGTTATCCTGCCTATGTATTGATAGATACAGGTGCATCACATACATTCATATCAGAACGTTTTTCATTAATACATGCATTGCCTGTCAAGTCATTGTCCCCTGTAGTGTCTATTTCTTCTCCGTTGGGAAGTTGTCTGATATCTGTGACATCAGTTAGACATTGTGTACTACAGTTTGAGGGACATGAGATTGATTTAGAATGTGTTGTACTTGGCTTATCTGATTTTGATTGTATTGTCGGGATTGACATGTTAACTAAGTATAGAGCCACCGTAGACTGTTTCCACAAGATTGTCAGATTCAGATCTGAAATGACAGAAGAGTGGAAATTTTACGGAAAGGGTTCCAGATCTCGGATTCCCTTAGTATCTGCTTTGACTATGAGTAGATTGTTGCAGAAAGGAGCAGAGGGATTCCTTGTCTATTCTGTAGATCTACAGAAATCGAGCCCGGCATTGACAGATTTGCCAGTAGTACGGGAGTTTGCAGATGTATTTCTTGACGAGATTCCAGGGTTGCCCCCAGCTCGAGAGGTGGATTTCAGCATAGATCTTGTTCCAGGTACCGTTCCTATTTCGAGAGCTCCGTATAGAATGGCACCTATTGAGTTGAAAGAATTGAAAGCACAGCTAGAAGATTTGCTAGCCAAGGGATATATCAGACCCAGTGTATCTCCTTGGGGTGCACCAGTGCTATTTGTGCGAAAGAAAGATGGTTCGATGAAATTGTGTATTAATTACAGGCAACTGAACAAGGCAACGATAAAGAACAAGTATCCTTTGCCTCGCATTGATGACTTATTTGATCAGTTTCGGGGATCATCTGTTTATTTTAAGATTGATTTGAGATCGGGATATCACCAGCTGAGAGTTAGAGACGTTGATATACCGAAGACAGCATTCCGAACCAGGTATGGACATTATGAGTTTGTTGTCATGCCTTTTGGTTTAACGAATGCTCCAGCGGTGTTTATGGGATTGATGAACCGTGTCTTTCAGAGGTATTTGGATGAGTTTGTGATTGTTTTTATTGATGATATCTTGGTTTATTCTAAGAATCTGAATGAACATGCCAATCATTTGAGAATTGTGTTGCAAACATTGAGAAATGAAAGATTATTTGCTAAACTGTCCAAGTGTGAGTTTTGGCTGAGACAAGTTGTCTTCTTGGGTCATATCATATCTGGAGACGGTATTTCTGTGGATACGAGTAAAGTTGAAGCTGTGATCAGTTGGCCGAGACCGACTTCGGTGCCAGAGATACGCAGTTTCTTGGGTCTGGCAGGATACTATAGACGATTCATTAAAGATTTCTCCAGTATTGCGAAGCCGAATACCGAGTTGACACAGAAGAATGCACCATTTATGTGGTCTGAGGATTGTGAGTCTAGCTTCTTAGAATTGAAGAGGAGATTGACCAGTGCACCTGTTTTGATGATTCCTTCAGGTACTGGCGATTTCTTTGTATATTGTGATGCATCTCACAGAGGGCTGGGATGTGTTCTTATGCAGCGAGGTCATGTGATCGCATATGCCTCTAGACAGCTGAA